>NC_047056.1:8020563-8192667 GCF_000738735.6 Corvus cornix cornix | reverse complement strand
ATTATTAGCCCTTGGTCTGGATGTCACCCCGAACCAAACAACCAAATTTAAACTCACTTACAATCAAACTTTTCAAAATATACTAAAAACTTACAAAACAAAAATCCGAAGCTACCAACTCAGATCACCGCGCCGGTCGCCAAAGTGACACCAGACATAGTTTCAAACTAGCTCCGCTCGCTCCTTTAAACACAAATTTAGCAACTTCTAAACACTCAATTACGGCTTTTTCACTAATACCTTAACCAAATTTCACCACCGCCATTCACACAACTTAAAGCTCACGCGCTCTACTTAATTCTTTCCTTGCAACCCACTCTCTAGACACAAAAAAATCTCTCCACTCTGTCAAGCACAAAAATCCTTCCTCAACTCCACTAAACACAAACTTTTATAACTTTTTCATGCAAATACGTGGCTGATCCGGGCCAAACACACACAAATCAAAACACCCACAATACAAACTCTCACAAACTAAACACACACACAACACACTGCTAATTCACAGTTCCAACAAACCCTTTTGGCATAACCCAGCCATCATACCCTTACGGCGCTTGCACAGCCTAGGGGGTCCGTACCCTTTAACCCAAAGCGGTCCCTGTAGACCTGCGGCGCGTCCCTAATGCATGCGCACAGCACTCAAAGTAAAGTTAGTCTCTCTCTCTGTTCACCACTCGTATCCCAAACTACAAGCCAATGCTGCTTTTAAGCCACCGACCGGACCGGAGCCGACGGCGCTCCCGCCGATACCTCCGGTGTGCAACCCCACGGTCTTCGCTCCCCTCTATGAGAACGAAGGCAAGCCGGAGTTCTTGCAGCCATTCAAACTCCGCAGCCACACGCCCCGCCCCGCCACCCGCTCTGCGCTCCTGGCTCTCCTCCACGAGAGACCAAAGGCAGCGCCCCTCAACACGCGCCGCACGGCCACCCACGCTGTGCACCCGTCTCTCCTCCATGAGAGACCAAGGCAGCACCCCTGTACCTCGTTCCCCTCCCTGGGAAACAGAAGCAGCTCTACTCCCCTTACGGGAGATGAGCCTTTGGAGCCGTTACCTGCTCCGTTAAAACATTACTATACTTTCTGCAGACACTTACAAGCAAACTCTCCCAGGCTTCCGCTTCGCACAGGGTGTCCCGCTGTGTCTTACAAGCTGCCTTCTTTAAGGTACCCCTTTAATTTTAAAACATACCTCTTTGTCCGTGGTTCCGGCAGGTCCTGGTCTCTCCCCGGGGTGTCAGAGGATCAAGGAGCCCCCGCTCCCCAAAAATGTGGGGCGAGCACCCGAGGGGGGGTCCCCTGGCCCCTCGGCCAGATAGAGCAGGGCCCCACCAGAGTCGCCAAAATGGTTTACCAAAATATGAATATCAATCTAATATCGATATCCAACTGAGACGGACAAAAACTCTCTAACAGTTTAGAGTTAGAAAGTGCATGTTTTATTTGGCACCGGGCACTGCGTGGGATAGCTCCCTAAGACGCAGGGCCCCGAGCCAAGCCAACACGACACTTTTTATTTCCAAATATTATGAATATCCAAAATACAAATGCATATTCGTAACATTAACACCTCCCATTCTCCGCTTCATATGGAAATGAGCTTAAATGTCATTAAGCATGCATAGTGTGTGTCCTGAATGGAGTCAGTGGTCTTGAATTGGGTCAGTGGTCCCAAGAAAGATGAAGTAACTCATCTTCCTCATTTTGGCCTTTTTGCCTTTTTGAACTTTAACAATCCGAATTACTTTAGTGACCTCTAAGTTTCCTCTTGGCGTGACTTTTGAACGGGTTCCCACCAAGGGAGGAAATTGGTAATTGTCCTTGTTCCCTACACCAACTTATCAAAGTTTCTATTCCTCGTTCTAAGCACAGCTAAGCAAACATGCAAATGACAGATCATCAGTTATTTGGTAATCACATCTTAAAACCCCTTTCAGGTCCAGCTCTCTTAACTATTTTCATTAACTCTCACTGGGCCCAAATTCCTTCCTACTCTAACTAATCTCAACACAGCTAGCCTATAACTAAAATCTTTATATTTCTTCTAAATCTATGTTTCACTCTGAAGAGGAAAGGCTGCAAGGAAAAGGCAAGGCAAGGTCAGTGAAAGCTTTCTGTCCTGGCACATTTAGCGGTGTGAAGCGGAACCGCTGTTTGCTTTCCCTAAGGACTCTACGACACTGAGAGCATGTGCTTTTACATGTAGCTGAGAAGTGTGGAGATACAGCTAGAAAACAGAAGTGAGAGCACTGCGAAACTCATGTCAGAAGTGGACGTGCTAACGCTGCTAGGCCGCAAACCATGGCAGGCAGTACGGTCTACCAGGAAATAACTAGTGTAAGGGAACGGCATGCTTGGTATGTACCTGTGTCAGTGAACGCTAGCTTGTAGTTTTACAATGTTATTAAGAAACATAGATATGGTTGTTATCGTGATTGCTGCTTATATAAGAATCTATTTGTAGTTACTGCTGAAAAGGTATAAATACTCAGCTCTGTATCTGTTGGGGAGGATGAAAGTTTGGTAGGAAAGTTTCACAGGTATGTAGGCTTGGCAGAAAGATCTCTGAATGTACAAACTGGGGATGAGGGAGAAATGGAAGTAAGTTTTGATATAGCAGAAAAGATATTTATTTTGCTGAAACAGTGATCGATGAGTAACTGAGAAGGCAAAGGTTGGAGATGAGTTGGAAGGAGATTTTTAGGAGTAGGACAAAGGTATGTGACTACAAACAAAGACATGTTTTTCACCAAGTAAATAAGTCTCAAGAAGAGCATAAGTAAATAGAAAACATGTCTTTACCAAAAAGAGAGATATGGCAGGCAAACAAGAAATGTTGATGTAGCAAGAAGAAGAAAGGTCTGAGAATTTTCCACTGTAAGCTTAAATTGTAACTTACTTACTCTTGTGATTGGATAATAATGACTATAATATGGTGATGGTAGTAGCTATGATAGGCTATAGGCAAATGTAAAGGTATTGTGTATGGTGCTTATTGGTTGTTATGTGTTAAGATACTCTGCAAAGAAAAGTATAGAATGCTTTGTAACTTGAACAGAAGGTGGCTTCAGGTATGCCTACAGCTGGAGTTGGCAGCTGTAGGGCTGGCTCTGGATACCCACTCCCTGAAATGCTGTAACTTCGCCTATGCAATACACAGCTTTCAAGAGAGCCACCTGAAGTCCAGACATCCTTCATGAAACCTTCTCCTATATGTATCATTAAAATCGGCTTCTTGCATCTGAGCAATCTGCCCCATCTCTTCCATCGCCGACCACCACACGACAGAGAAGGAAAGTGAGAATCACCCATATGTTGGGGTTTTAGTAGTTCTCCTGTTTTTTGGGGTTTTTTTTTCTCTTAAGGAGCTTTCCCCCATACACTGGGAGACAATAACAACTGGACACTTAAGAGAGACAAAAGAAGTTGTCACCGCTCAGGGGAGGGGTGCAGCTGGCTACTCTCTCTTTACCTGAGGTTTCTCATGGAGGGCAGAGATACAGCGAACTTAGGACTGGGAAAACGGGGTGTTGTGCAGCCCCCAGCTCTTGTGCTCTCAGCATTCAGAGGGGAGAGAGGCTGCGGTGGCTGTGGGGAGAATTCGTCACCACTGCAGGATTCCGTCTCCTGCTGCCTTTCTTCTACCGTGAGTGCATCTCTGTTCGTAAGAGCGGCCGTTGCATTGGAACCTTATTAACAGTCTACCTTCACTAAAAGAGGGACTCTTCACCATCTGCTCGGGTGCCTCAGGTGAGAAACCCCGGGATCCCGAGCCTGCCTTTCCCTGCCCCTCTCAGAGCCCTTCTTTGACCTTCTTTGCCACTGCTCCGAGTTTTCTATTCTATAGGAATAAAATCCCATATAAACACATGAATAGATTGAAGAGATTGACTGATAATATGGGTTTATTTACAAGCCTGATTGGCGTATTTAAGGCCTGATTGCCATACTACTCACAAACTACTATTAAATGTAACTCACTTTCAAATTTCTAAGAGTAAAATACGTATTTTCACTATATTCAAAACTGCATGGCAAATTATTTCAGATATTATGGACAAAATGATGCGATAATCACATAATAAGAATTTGAAAAGTCAAGTAGGCAAGAGAAAACTGCTGGGTTTTTGTCCTGCCCGCATTCTGGACCACGGCTGTGTGAAAATGGTCTGTGAGCCAGGTGCAAAGGTGCACAGCAGGAACAGCACTGTCACCTAATAAACACCCCAGGTTTCTTTATTAATGACTCTCACGAGTAGAAGAATGTGTCAAGTTTGCCACAGAGATCCATTTGGAGAGGAGAAATGTTTGGAGAGGAGCAAAATCACAGGAGTTCCCACTGTAGGTTATATCCCCGTTTCATTGTATCCTTTCACTGCAGAAACCCATCTGATCCTGACTATTTGAATTGCAAGGACACACCGAACCACTTGCACACACATCTGCTCACTGAGCCTGAGAAATGTTTTCTAGTGAAAAGGAAATGAGAAGGACCAGTGTAGATACAAAAATGCTGCTAGCGAGGATTTTCTTGCTATTTTCTAAGTCCGTGAGAGACTTTTCTCTCTCACAGAAGAGGTAGCAGAGTATGTAAACAACCAAGCCACCTGCAACCTTGAAAAGTCTTGTTTATGGTATAGTAGAAAAATATTTTGACAATGGATGTTTTAGGATTTTAGCCAATCACCCCAAGGGGTGGCTGATCCTTTGTCCAATTAGACTATGAAGAAAAAGGTCTATAAAAGAGTTTGTAAAATAATTAAATGAATAAATCTTGCTGCACAATTCCTGCCTGCTGGATCTTCTCTCCTCCTCCTCCCTATGGCTGCGGGACATGGTGATATAGCCTAGGGCCCAGGCCTGCGGTAATAGACCAGGATTACAAGTGAACTGCAACACAAGCAGCTAACACATTCCTCCTGTGATAAATGAGTGAACGATAAATATTGTCTTTCGCATATATGATTTTAACATTTAGAAGTGATAATGTACTATGTAGAAACAGTGTTAAGGTAAAATATAGTTAAGTAAAAACAAGACTAGAGTAAATTGTAACTTTGAAAGAGTGGTAACATGTTGGGAAACGTAGTAATAAACACATGATAATAAATGTCCTTTAAGTTGAGAAATGACAGAGGTAGAAACCAAGACATCTTAAAGAAACAAAGAAGATGAACCGCATGCATCCCAGGAAGTCTGTTATCTCATCAAAACTCACACCTCCCAAAGAAACTGTCAACTACAAATTAGGTTGGAGACTGAGGAGGCACCGGAGGGGGGTGCCTGCCTTCAATTCTGAAGCTATCCAGAGGACCGAGGCGGCGGTGTGCTGGCGTGTGCTGGCACAAGGGGGCAGAGACAGGAGGGGGGGAAAAGTTGAGTGAAGTGTAAATTACTTTCTGGGCTTAAGGACTATGTTTAAAGAAGTACTTAAGTTCACAGTAAAATGAATGGAGCCACGCCTCTAGCAATATTGCTAAGTGCTCCCGCGCTGTGATATGCCTTTGTTCTACTAATAAATGTTCAATATTATGCTGCTGAAAATTCCGCTTGTGAATTCATCTTTCTCACTTCTTCCCTTAAAATCAGTTCTAAGAATTTAGTGTGAAATACATTTAGGCTTGGTCCACAGGAATTTTAGTTCAAATAAACACATCTAAATGTTTTCCATCTTTCCCATTAAAGGATATTGGTTTTGGCTCATTCTTTTGGCATTTTGCCAGCCATATGCTCAATGCTATTTCCTTAGGAATGAAAGCTGCAGCATGATATTACAAAGTGTTTGGTGAAACCTTTACCATGACTCTCAAGTCGCAACATGCCAGATCATCACTGGTTTTCAAAGCTGCTTGAAGATATAAGGAAAGCATCAAAGGTTTATGCATGAATCAGCATCCCCTTGTCACAACGTCATGCTGCAGTGATCCCTGCAGAGCTCTAAGACTGGATTTAAAGAGAAAAGCTCAACACTGGCTCTTGAGCCAGCAGGATGAAACATCCAAGATTGTACATCTATTACTTCTGTGCTAAAACTACTGTATGAAAACGTGTTACCATGATGGCAGTTTTATAGTACTCCATAGGAGACATCTCTTTAAATGACTCTGATATCCTTTCAGTGCTAAAATTGAGAAGGGGGATGATCCATAGTTAACTCATGTAAACACGAGTGAACTAAGAGACAACAAATGTTAATCACAAAACCTAAGCAGCAGGATTGGCCTTGATCTTGTCAAGGTAAGAGGAACAGGATCTTTTGAAAACCAGCACAGAGATCGCTGAGTCATCCAGCGAAGAACTGCGCATGCTCCAGAAAGAAAGGTAAAAAGTGCATTGTGACAAAGACTACTGATCTTCACCAGAAAGACCCCCGAGGAAGAAGAGGAGCCTTCCTCAGTGCGACCACCTGGGTACACAGTGCATGCGTGGCACGTATGTTAATGATATTAATGACTTCTGAGAAGTAATTTCTATAACCACTCCTATCCCAAGGAATGTGATGAATATTCATAAATTTTACACATAATGCTGGACTGTACGGAATGCTCTGCCTGTGTGTGTGTGTGTGTGTGTGTGTGTGTTAGGAGGAGCGATCCCCCACCCACCCAGCGACGAATAAAGCAAACACCTGCTTCTCTGACTCTGTCTCTGAAGCATCTCTAGACCTGGTTTTGGGTGATTCAAAATAGGTGAATACACATTACAACTACCCCTGAAGTTGTTGCGTAGGCAGATTTCAGAGGAAAGGATTTCATCTTCATCACTTTCCTTCTTTCTTTTGAAAATTTTGACAGAATTAAGAACTTTTAAAAAATCTGATATCACTGATGCTCACAACTCCTCCAATTAGACTACGCTCACTTACACTGTGCTGAGGACAACAAAGGCCAGAGCTTTGGATATCTCCCGCTTCTGCCCTAGGAATTGCTTCCAGTGCTGTACCTTTGCTCCAGCTGTGAAGGCAAACCAACAGAACCAAGGAAGTTCTCTCTGAATGAACCAAGAATTCCCACACAGTGCTAAGCCTAACCCATTTCTCTTGAAGGCTACAACAGCAGTCATGGCAGTGAACACTGCTCTTCACTGGGCCATTCCTCTGAAAAAAACGTGCACCACCTCTCAACCTAAACCATTAAGCCTCCTGGTGATGCTGACTGACAAAGAGTCCAACCGCAGTTAGATTCCAACAGCTACTTCCAATGACCTGTCAACAGAGCTTTGCAGACTTGCAACAGTCCAATAAACTAAAGGGGCTATGTTTTATGGCTGCTTTTCAAACATCATTGACTTATGTCCCTTTGCCAGGTTAAGTGAAGGTGGCCCGTCCACCTTGATCAAAGTCAGCAGAATTTTGGCCCAGTTTGCTGTCATGCAAAAGTGCTGGGAAAGCAAGGAACATTTTGTTTTAAAACTTTTGTGTGGCAAGGAGCATCACATTTCTAAAATAGTAGTGTGCTAGAAACAGATTGGGAGGAGGTAGTAAAGACTTCTGAAGATGATTTCAAGTGGCAGCAAAGCAGGCTTGGCAGAAGGCATAGGAGAATTTATAAAGAGTGGCTTATACACTATACAGGTGACCCGAAGGGGGATGACTACACTGTGGTACATGGAGCAACTGGTCAATCTGAAAAAGCTTATTTTTGCAAGCCGTTGAAGTATAAAATCGGGAAACAATGGGGTATTCACAAGTTTTTATATTTACCCAATTCTCCAAAAGCACTTTTAGGAAGAGATCTATTGGAACAATTACAAGCAACCGTTATTTTTAGGAATGTGGAAATTATTCTGGAGGTAAATGACCAACAGTATGTGGAAATACTGAGCCTAATATTAACAACCAAAGACTCTGCAGAAGAAATTAGAGAAGAGATAATGAGTCAAGTGCTCACATGAGTCTGGGCCACAGATGTACCTGGGAGAGCCAAAAATGCAACCCCAATACAGATCAAACTCAAAGAGGGAAAACAACCAGTTAGAATTAAACAGTACCCCCTCAAAAGGGAAGACAGAGAAGGAATTAGCCCAATAATTGAAAAATTCTTACAGCTGGGACTGTTAAAAGAGTGCCAGTCTGATTTCAACACTCCTATCTTGCCTGTTCATAAACCTGATGGGTCTTTACCAGGTGGTACAGGATTTACGGGCTGTTAACAAGATAACGGAAGATCTCTATCCTGTGGTAGCGAATCCTTACACTCTGTTAACATGCTAAACACCAGAGCTAACTTGGTTTACTGTTTTAGATCTAAAGGATGCCTTCTTTTGCCTCCCTCTCCATGAAGCCAGCCAGGAAAATGTTTGCATTCGAATGGGAAAGCCCTAAGAGTGGGCGCAAAACCCAGCTCACATGGACGGTGTTGCCTCAGGGGTTTAAGAACAGTCCCACCCTGTTTGGAGAATAGCTTGCAAAAGACGTGGAGTCCTGGGAAGCCCCACCAGGAGAAGGGAAGCTATTGCCGTACGTGGATGACCTTTTAATAGCCACCCGAACAGAGGAAGCTTGCATAGCCTGGACGGTAAGCCTCTTAAACTTTCTGGGATTCCAAGGGTACAGGGTATCTAAGAAAAAGGCTCAGGTGGTGAAACAGAAAGTGATCTATCTGGGCTATGAAGTTAGTGCTGGGCAGTGAACTTTAGGGCAAGATTGCAAAGAAGCTGTCCTGGGTTGCAGTGTATTCTATTACCATCCTCATGAGCTGTTGAAACCAGGTGGGGCAGTGTTTCCTTGCCTCCTCCCCCCAGACTATCTTTCTGTTAATTGCCCATCATTGTCCTGCCGCCTGACTCAGAGATAACTCCCTCCGGACTATCTTCTGTTAATGAGCCTAATCAACACTTTGCCTCATGACTCATTACCCCATTGTGAGATGCCCCACCCAGAGGGAGGAACCAAGCATCCCGTCGTGGATATAATCTGGGACTCTGACCACCAGAGACAACCCTTCCCACTGGATTTCCAGAGGACAGGAGCTACACAGCCACCATTGGACTTTCTGAGGAAGAGCAGACTCTTTTACTACAGGATCACTGCTTCAGAGGACTGCAGCCACCATTCTACCAGACTGCTACCACCACCCTACCTAACAGGGTGTCAGGTTGTACCTTGACTCTGTCAGTTTGACACTGTTTTTCTTTTACTTTTTTCTTCCTTTTCTTTAATTTCCATTAAATTGTTATTCTGACTTGGTGCCTCCCACTGGTTTGTTCTCAAACTAGTACAGAAGCGATATGCCAAACCCCGAAACCCCAGACAGTGAAAGAGTTACGGACTTTTCTGGGGATGACAGGATGGTGCAGACAGTGGATTTACAATTAAGGGCTGCTCGTGAAACCACTATATGAGCTCATTACAAAGGAAAGCAGAGATCTCCAGTGTACAAAGGCCACGCAGGCCTTCAGCCAGCTAAAAAATGCCCTCATGTCAGCTCCAGCTCTAGGACTTCCAGATGTGAGTAAGCCATTCTTTCTATTTTCCCATGAGAAACAAGGGATCACCCTGGGAACACTAGCACAGGACCTGGGCCCATACCGATGGGCAGTTGCCTATTTCTCTAAGCAGCTAGATGCAGCAGCCAAAGGATGGCCTGGGTGCCTCAGAGCTGTTGCAGCAGTCGTGCTAAACATCCAAGAAGCACGCAAATTCACCTTGGGTCAGAAAATGACTGTGCTGGTATCCCACACGGTGTCTGTGGTGCTGGAAGTGAAAGGCAGGCACTGGCTCTCCCCACAAAGGTTCCTGAAATTTCAAGCCATCATGGTGGAACAAGATGATGTAGAAATAGTGGTAACTAACATTGTCAACCCAGCTTCCTTTCTCAGTGGAAATCAAGGGGAACCGGTACGCCATGATTGCCTGGAAACTATCAAAGCCACCTATTACCGCAGGCCTGGTTCCTACGGTATATCACCGTGTCCCGCAGCCATAGGGAGGAAGAGGAGCAGAAGATCCAGCAGGCAGGAATTGTGCAGCAAGATTGATTTATTTAATTATTTTACAAACTCTTTTATAGACTTTTTTCTTCATAGTCTAATTGGACAAAGGACCAGCCACCCCTTGGGGGTGAATGGCCAAAATCCTAAAACATCCATTATCAAAATATTTTCTACTATACCATAAACAAGACTTTCCAAGGTTGCAGGTGGCTTGGTTGTTTACATTCCCTGCTACCTCTTCTGTGAGAGAGAGAAGTCTCTCACGGACTTAGAAAATAACAAGAAGATCCTCACTAACAGCATTTTTGTACCTACAGCCACCTACTCCAGCCGCCTGGATCTAAAGGATACCCCCTTTAGACAACGCAGAGACCTGGTTTACTGATGGGAGCAGCTACGTCATCAGTGGAAAGCGGCATGCTGGGTATGCGGTTACCACCTGCCAGGAGGTGATAGAATCCGGACCCCTGCCAACAAATACTTCTGCACAAAAGGCTGAAATAATCGCCCTAACCCGTGCCTTAGAGATAGCAAAAGGAAAGAAAATAAACATTTATACAGACTCAAGGTATGCCTTTGGAGTTGTACACGTACACGGGGCCATTTGGAAAGAAAGAGGACTGTTAAATTCGCACGGAAAGAGCATCAAACATGCACAGGAAATAATGCGGTTGTTAGAAGCAATCCAGCTACCTGAGAAGGTAGCAATCATGCACATTAAGGCACATCAAAAGGTGAGCTCAGAATTGGAAGAAGGAAATGAACTGGCGGAGAGAGAGGCAAAAGAAGCAGCAAAAGGTGAGGTAACAACAACTGGAGCCTTGATCCCAGATGGACAACTTTCCCTAGAGGGTAAGCCAACATATAATAAAAAGGACAAGAAATTGATTAAAGATGAAAGGGGAACATTCAACCAAGAGGGATGAGCTATCACTGCAGAAGGAAAAGTGGTTATTCCCTCTCCTTTGCTATGGTCACTAGTAAGAGAGGAGCACCGGAAAACACATTGGGGAACAAATGCCTTATATAACTACATAATTGGGAAAATTATAGCTAGAAACTTATACAAAACTGTTGGGCAGGTAACCCGACAGTGTACCCTTTGCCTCCAGACTAATCCCAAAAATACCCCCAAACCAAAAATGGGCCAAACTGGGAGAGGCCATGGGCCTGGACAGCAGTGGCAGATTGATTTTATGGAACTTCCGAGAAAAGGGGGGTATTGATATTTGCTAGTGCTGACAGACACTTTTTCAGGATGGCCAGAAGCTTTTCCTACAAGAACCGCTAAGGCTCAAGAAGTAACCAAAGCGTTACTACAAGAAATAATACTGTGCTTCGGAGTTCCAGCCACAGTGTCCTCAGATAGGGGACCACATTTTATTTCAAGGGTGGTACAACAAACTAGCCAACATTTAGGCATAGATTGGGAACTCCACACTCCATACCACCCCCAGCTGAGTGGTCAAGTAGAGAAAATGAATCATTTGATTAAACAGCAAATTGTGAGATTAGGGCAAGAAGCTAGCTTACCCTGGCCCCAATCTCTTCCACTTGCATTGTTACAAATTTGGACCAAACCTAGAATTAAAGAAACGCTAAGTCCCTTCGAAATACTTTATGGGAGACCATATGGCGTACAGAAAGGCATATCTACCCAAATAGGGGAAGAGACGCTAGCCACCTATATGATTGCTTCAGATAAACAGCTTAGAGAAATTGGAAAACACGTGGCTGGAGCCTGAAGTCGAGGCTTGGACGGTCCTGTACATGACATTCTATTACCGCAGGCCTGGGCCCTAGGGTATATCACCATGTCCTGCAGCCATAGGGAGGAGGAGGAGAGAAGATCCAGCAGGCAGGAATTGTGAAGCAAGATTGATTTATTTAATTATTTTACAAACTCTTTTATAGACTTTTTTCTTCATAGTCTAATTGGACAAAGGATCAGCCACCCCTTGGGGTGATTGGCTAAAATCCTAAAACATCCATTGTCAAAATATTTTTCTACTATACCATAAACAAGATTTTTCAAGGTTGCAGGTGGCTTGGTTGTTTACATACTCTGCTACCTCTTCTGTGAGAGAGAAAAGTCTCTCACGGACTTAGAAAATAGCAAGAAAATCCTTGCTAGCAGCATTTTTGTATCTACAATTCCCCCTTTTTGTTTGATAACAACTCTACGATTAATCCTAAATAGAAATCTACATCAGTTATTAATTCTAAATATGTCCTTAAGGCTTTAACTATCTGACTCCATAACAAGAAATTTAAAGTTCAGTCTCTGCTTGTGGAAGGACCATCCCAGTCTCTGCTTGTAGAAGGACCATCTGCCTGATGGTCGACATCCTGGTCGTCATCATCAGAAGAGTCATTAGGCTGATGATCTACATTCTGGTTGCCATTTGGATGGTTGGCGTTCTGGTCATCATTTGGAGGTTGCCTGTTCTGCCTCTGGTTCCATAGGTCAGGGCGAACGCATTTTGAAGGTAGCCACCGTACCCCAGTATCTGTGGAAACGCAAGCATACCCATGACCCCAAATGATAAGCTCATGAGGGCCTTCCCACTGGTTAGTGAGTAAATTCCACACCCAGACTTTTGCCCAGGGCAGTTGTGTCTTGCCTGCAGACTGCAATGAGAGAAAATGATTCAGAATAACAGGATTATTTGAATTTTGTGGTACTGTAAGGTGATTAATTGTATACAAAGCTTTTGCTAGTCGGCTTCAGTAACCAAATTCAAAGGTTCCTGTGAGAATCATTGAAAAGCCATGATAACAGCTCTTAATTCAACTAACTAAGCAGAGTGAGTCTGACTCGGATTGGTGTGTTAATCAACCACTGCAAAGGCAGTGTAGGATACTGTGCGCCCTTATGCACAGTGACCCCTACTAAAAACTTGTTCAAGGTCTGTCAGCAGAAAAAATAATGAACGCCAGGTCTTGTATAATTCTAATGCTGCTGGCTCCCCAGTCGGGAGCTCGTGTCAGACAGCACAGCCAAGTTCCTGCCGTAAGGAAAAGTCCAGGGCAGTATCTCTGTCCATGGAAATCCCTTTTAAAGTAGCCCGAACTGAGTTTTCAGGAATGGAGGTGTGCATTATACTAAACACACCTTTCCAGACCAGTACGACAGCGTCGGTTTGTGAGCCGCTGTTCACCATTTCTCAGTCCTGTCGGACTTCCCAGTCCCAGGGGGGAAGGGGAACAGCGTACCTCTAGAGAAATTCGGCTTGGCTCGCAGCAGCAGGACACGTCAGAGAGTGCAGATCATGTCGGGCAGCACCAAATATTACCACAGGCCTGGTTCCTACGGTATATCACCGTGTCCCGCAGCCATAGGGAGGAGAAGGAGAGAAGATCCAGCAGGCAGGAATTGTGCAGCAAGATTGATTTATTTAATTATTTTACAAACTCTTTTATAGACTTTTTTCTTCATAGTCTAATTGGACAAAGGATCAGCCACCCCTTGGGGGTGATTGGCTAAAATCCTAAAACATCCACTGTCAAAATATTTTTCTACTATACCATAAACAAGATTTTTCAAGGTTGTAGGTGGCTTGGTGGTTTACATTCCCTGCTACCTCTTCTGCGTGAGAGAAAAGTCTCTCACGGACTTAGAAAATAGCAAGAAAATCCTTCCTAGCAGCATTTTTGTATCTACAACATTCAGCCTAGAGATCATGTATATGTCAAGTCTCCTATAGAAAAGACTCTGGAACCACAGTGGGAAGGACCATTTCAGGTACTTCTCACCACTTACACCGCGATTAAGATCAGAGAACTGGATTCACCATACCTGAGTAAAGAAGGCTCCAGAGGCCCCTTTAAAAGTGACCCCTGGTGATGATGAACTGAAATTGAAGTTTACCTGAACAAAATGAAAATGTTAGGGTGGCACACAAGTATAACTCAGAAAATTGGGGTTTTTTACAGTCATAATTGTAACCTCCAGTTGGGAAGTTATTCATAGGAGAGAAGACATATGGTCCCAAGCCTTTATGCGGTTTACTGGACTTGTGGGGAAATATTCTGATTTAAAGGTTTTAAACCTGCTAACTGTGGTCATGCACGGAAACCAAGTGTATACAAAGCAAGAATGGGAAAAACAACAAAAAACTTGGCAGCTTCAGGGAACTGTAGGAGAAGAAATCAAAATAGGATGCCGAATGATTAACGGAACTACTCATAAAAAAGCAACCCAAATTAGTGTCTCAACTACTCCTACAGACAAACATAATAAAATCCGTAGTCATTCAAGTGAAGCAGATTGTTGGTATAATTTTACATTAGTACAGACCATTGAAGTAGATTGTCTTTGGGGCCAGGACAGTAATGGGCTCTCATTCAAATTCCAGATAAATGCCATGGCTAGGCCTACTACAACCTACGCTGGCAATCGGATCCAAACCCAGGTCACATCACTTAAACCTGAACCAAGGATTTATGAGATTGGCCCTTATGTAGTGAGGAACACAGGCCAGCAATTACTGCTGTTTAATCCAGAATGGTCTCTTAAGCGTGTAGAACTACTAATACAAATTGATATTTCTGAGATCCAACCAGCCTGTTCCCCTTTAATACAAACATCCTTTGAAGGGTGGACAGCCTGGCTGCAGAAGCAAACCCCCCCCTCAAAGGCAGAATGCGGAGAGACCTGACTGGCATCCTGGGAACAGGACTGGGAGTTACAAATGGAATCGATTCAGAGAGACTGATGAATAAATTGGCCACGGCAACCAGTGACCTGACCAAATTAAAACAGCCCCTACAATCCTCCCTGTTAGCGTTAGGAAACAGTCAGTGGCAAGTCTCAAAAATACCCCCAGACCTCGCAGAAATCAGCGACCTGGACCACGAACTGATATTAAACACACTTGGCATAGCTCAGGACAATATATCATTAGCCCTTAGCTACATACAAGCTCAATTATGGATGCAGTCAACAGCTTCCTTAATTATAAGAGAAGGTAATGAAGGTGTTTTCCCTACCAAAATCCAAGGAGCTGTTTGGAATAATGCTACTAAATTAGAAAGAAAGCTCTGATCCTGGTGGACCTTGGTAAATTTCACCTATGACCCAATGACTAATACAGCGACTGCCTTTGTGCTCACTATATGTAATGCCACAGTTTATGTAATTCATCCTATTGTTGCATTGGGACTAAACTGTGACGGGACAGTTTTTTACCCCTCTGAACACAGAGTATGGGCCTGGATGGTAGGAGAAAAATGGCAAACGGTAAATTTAGAATCTTGCATCACAAGGGGACAACAAGGATTTATCTATGAAAGTAATACACTTGATGCTGAAGACATATGTCTTGATGCAGAACAAGGCATTTGTCACTTCGAGATCCACCCAGACACTTCACCAAAACCTGTACTTGTATATATTGGCCAAGGCTGTGTGTGCTTAAGAACTATCTGCACTTTTACGACGATAGATGACAGTAGTATAAATGTAGCTGCCAGGAACCACTCGAATTTTTGCATTTGTAATTTTACCAAGATTGTTGGGTGTGACTTTTCGTATTTAGCACCAGTTGTGTCTCATCAGTTGATAAGGTCTAACTACACCATATACCATAAATTGCTACCCACACCTATTGGGATGGACCTAACATTAGTAAAGCAATTAGTGAAACATCAGGACCTAATTGAAATTTTAGAAGAAATCTGAACAAACAGGGAAAAGGCCTTAGTCACCATCCACCATGACACACAAGAAATCAGCAGAATCTTGCAAAGAGTGAAACAAGATGCAAGTCATAACTGGTGGGACACGATTTTCGGGTGGTCACCTACCGCAATTGGTATCCTAAATATGTTATGTAACCCCATAATTGTCTTATTAACCTTGGTTAGTGCCTGCCTTGCGTATGTCTATCATGCTGCTTATTTGGAACTATAGAGTACTAAAAAGGTTATCGGTTTTAACTACTTTGTCAAATGCCCATGGAAAAGCATTAAAGGATGCTTACCATAAATAATCATTAGGAAAATAATGTATGTATTTGTAAAAGACTTTACTACCTCTTTAGAAAAGGGGGGACTGAATCAGGGGGATGGGGAAGCAGAGATTAAATGATTTACTAAGAATTGGTTTGTTAGAAGCAATGCATACAGCTTGCCCAACACATATTGTGCCCACCAAAGCAGGATGAGAAGATATGAGATTATTGATAAAGGGAAGGAATCTTGACCAAAGATCCTGTTTTTAACCTAAAGCTAACTCAAACCAGTCTCGAAGTTTGGACTTAGCTCAGGGGCATAAAGAGCATGCGCAGGGAAGGAAGGTGAAAAGTTCAGGATAAGGAAGACCCTTTACTTCATCTGAGGAAGACTCCTAATTCATCTCGGAGACCCCTGCCCACGACCACCAGACAACACTGCGCAAGCACAACGCAGATGTAAATGACTTTCGGGCTCATTGTAATACGAAGCGAGGCTAGGAGGGGCTAGGCAATGAATACGTATAGGCGTATTGGGAAACTCAATGAATATGGAACTTGTAACTCGATAAATACCAAGCTGAATGCAGCTGTCGGCATGCATGACTTTGGAGGAATTATCCCCCATGCGTCCCAGCGCTGGAGTAAATATACCTACTTTACTACTTATTCTAGTAGTGGAGTCTTTCCCGCTCATCACATTTCTGTGACTTTCTTTTACACCTGCATTGTTTCATACTGCTGGTTTTGGGCACAAGTTCTTTGTACACTATTCTGGAAATAAAAAAAACCAGAAACAACACCCACCCCTCCCTCACCACCGCCCCTTCCCCAGCCACAACCCTAACAAAACCAACCTGCAGAATGTTCACGATTTCAAATGAGAACAAGCATAGATGGGACATAAAAAGATGGATCCTCCTTAGAAATTTGTGCATGCAGTGCTCTGCAATCAACTCCTAAATTCTACTTCTCGCACACCAAATATTTGTCTTGGGAACTCTTTGTTCTCCATTCAAACCCTTCTGGCAGGGTAATCAAGGAGATACTCTACATATTTTTAGCACTTGTTGCACTAGTCAATTAAATCCAATGCACAGCATTACTTGACTAACTGAGGCAGTGACAAGGTCGATTAAGACCTGTTCATGGTCTTAATTTGGAGCTCTTCCACTGCTTGAAAGTGAAGCCTTGGACACCTGAAGGTTCAGACTAAGGAAAATCCAAAATGTGGACAAGCATCTCCCTTTCTGCTGGAAGCCTTGAAGTCCACCACTGCAGTCTACAGCTTACACAGATCATCTGAGTATTGTAAAAGCTCTCCAAGGAAGAACAAGAACAAGGCTAATGCATGCACACAAATGCTGATCAAAAGCACTTGATGCTCTTGGACAAAAATATGTAACCTTCACTTTTGGAAAGACAAGGTGACTATGGTTGTCTCTACAGTAGCAGTAGGAAAAAAACCCTGAAGTTTTGCAAAACCTCTTTTCAGGGGTTTCTTAACTTCTGTTAAGAACTGGGGAACACAGAGAGACCTGTCACTTTTTTGCAGAATGCCATAGAAACTGCTACACTCACTTCAACAACAGTCCAAGTAACCTCCTCTGCAAATACTGACCACATGCAGCTCTGGTTGATACAAACCCCCATTACCTAAGAAAGGAACAACTCGGCAAGCAGTTTGCAACGATGAACAACTTAGCACGACTGCGGCTGATGACATGCCCTGACCTTTTTTCCTTCAGCTATGGGTGCCGTACCCTCCTACCCTCACACATGCCACTCAAAGCTCCTTGCGTGGAGCTCTCGCACCACCTATGCCAGCACCTGTGCCAAGCTGCTGCCCCTCTTCAGCACCACCGCATCTACCAAGAGGCAGCTGAATCGGAGGGCGGGAAAATGAGGTCGCCAATGGAGGGAAGTTGTTCCTGCTGACAGCTAAGCTCCAAGTTCAGCGTCCCTTACGTCCTACCCAGGACGGGCGGGCAAACGCCTTGGCGGAGTGCGGTGCTGGGCGGGAGCGGCCAGCACGGCACCGAGCGCGCTCCCCACTCCCTCCGCCGCGCGCTGCGGGGACCCCGGGTTCGCCGGAATCGGCGTGCTGCAGGAAGGGCAGCGCGGCAAAGGCGGCCGCCCCTCGTCACCATGGGAAGGCCGGCCTCGGATCCCCGCTCTCTTCACCGGCACAGGCAGTGCCAGCAGTCGCTCGCTGCGGCCGCCGCTGGCCGAAAGCCCGGCTGCGCACCGCCCGGCCGGCCCCGCCGCTCCGCGGGGTCACACCGTCCCTGCCATGGGCGGCCGCCGAGCGACAGGAAGCAGAAGCGCTCACCGCCGCGCTGCTTGCCTCCCGCCCAGCCGCTCCTCTCCTCGCACTACAACGACGGTCCCGGCCCGCCCCGCCTTCCCCATCGCCTGCGGCGCAACGCGGGTGCTCCGAGCCACGCAGCACGCGTGCGGCCGAGCCCTGCCGAGCCGCAGGCAGAGCCGGGGCACGGCCCGGGCAGGAGAGCTTCCGGCGAGGCTGAGCGGGCGGCGAGCGCGGCCGAGCGTGAGCGTGCCAGGTGGCGGGCGGCCGGCGGCGCGATGGAGAGCTAGATGGAGGGGGCAGCACCGCGCTGCATAAAATAGCTGATCGAGCCGCAGCCGCCCGCTCCGCAGCCCCTCGGCTGCTGTCGAGAGGGGCCCCGGCCCTGGCCGCGCTGGTAGCGAGGTGGCTCCGCAGCCCGCGGGCAGCCCTGGGGGGGCAGGGGAGCGCTGCGGGCAGCCCCGGGGCCGCGCAGCTGTCTGTAACACGCGGTGGGAGCCACCGGGAATTATTTTACACCCCCCAGAGTGCTGGGGAGGCTCACGGAGACCACGCGGCAGGTCTCTGACGTTAGGGAAAACTAATCCAAAGTGCCAGAGGTTTATGTCCGAAAAGGAGACAGAGGAGTCCTGTAACATTCTTCAACTACAGGGACAGTCCATGGGGCTTTTCCCATGGAGTCTCTCCAACAGTTGCGGGACACAGCCCCCTTTTTATGCCAAGTTCCCGGCCACAGCACCCTCTTCCTTTTCCCCATTGGCTGAGGTACTCAGGAGGTACAGACTTCCAGAACTGCCTACTCTATGCCCCCATCTAATATGCACCCCTCTTTTGGAATTGAAAAGAAAGAAAAAGAAACCATTCCTAATTCTGTTAAGTCTTTGTTGCCTGGCTCTAGGTTCAGGAATTTAACACGGCCTCGATTAATCAACAGTCTCTGTTGATTAATAACAGTTGTAGAGAACTAATAGTTTCTTCTGTTACTTCACTATCTATGAGTTCCTTGCCTTGTCTACAGGCAGAGTCACACGGTCTGTTTGTAAAGACTCATCCATCTCATTCCTTTTAATCCCTCCTCTTTTTATTTTATCTCTATTTGTCTTTACAAACCTTAATTACCATTGATTTAATTTTTTCTTCTTGAGTCTTCTTGGATTTTGCTATTATTTGCAGTGACATCCTCTTCTATCCTTTTGTAGTCATTTCTGGATCAGGTAGGCATGGCTGCTAGCGGCATCCCCTTGACCACCTGCTGAAAGATCTGCACTCAGCAAGGTGTCACGCATGGTAAAAAGATTAGAGTTGCTATAGCATATAAGAGGGGAAATCATATTTTTAGCCCATAGCTGGCCAGTTAACCATGAAAACATGTCCCATTCCCATCCTTTCAACACTTGGACAGGTCCATGAGCTGACTTTATTTCCTTTGTTATTTGTTTGACCACTTTTCCGCTGTCATCTGCTTGCAAACAACAGCTCAAGTCATTTAATTTCCCAAAACTCCTCCTTCTCCTGCTAACAGATAATCTAATACCATCCAATGTTGAAATACCGCTTTCCTCATTTAAGTGGCTTGGTCAGCAAGAAGGTCAAGAGCTGTGGCTGGCTGGTTGGTTATTATTTCCGAGACAGCTTGTAACCTAATTATCCCATTCAAATGATAAATGGGTTCCCAGGCATCTGGGATTACTTCCTTAGGTTTCCAAGCGGCTGGTCCATCGTGTTGCGTAACTCGTTCTGGTGACCATTCATCTTTTCCCCGTTTTGGGGTGCTCCCTCCAGCCAGGGCTGCATCAGCTGACTGCTTTTCTCTAATTAAATCATCACAGATTTTGATTCCTAAGCGATTTCCCTGAACTTGTGGTAGCAAAAAGAACAGCAGTCTAATATACCCCATATACTATATCCCTGACCAGTTTGGAGGTAAATTGGTGGGTCAAAATACAGCAGGATTCCCAGGCCTAACGGTCCTCCAACAATAGTTGCCCCACCATAAGGGTCACAGTATTTGCATTTCCAAGCTCCCACACAGGGTTGCCATCTACATTTACATCTGCAAGTTGCTTGGTTGGATTTGGAGCAGAACTCACTAAAAGGCTTTGAGTTCCAATCCGGTGTTGCCATTCCACTGATAATCACAAACAACGTGTTTTACTTGTGGAATTTTCGTGGGGACAGCTTAAAAATAGGTGATCAAAAAAACTCCTTGTCCCTCCGCATTTCTTTACAGGCTTCCAAATATTTTGGTAAGTGTGGAAAGAACACCTTACGCAGCTACCATTAGTGAGCTGAACAGGTATTTGATTGCATTTGCCTTGATATTTGGAGCAATTGAAAGGAGGGTAATAATAGGTCCAAACCCAATTGTTTAAACCCAGAGGGGAAGTCAATTCATAAATGCCTTTTCCTACATAGACATGCCCTGTCCTATTTAGGCAATAAGTGCCTGTTTGAGAAGAATGAAGTGGCCGTGAACTTCCTTCTTTGGCCCAAAATCCCATCCCATTATGGCCCTCACATTGACCCACCATTTAGGTTCAGCTGGGCTAGCCAACCATTGCCACTCTTCAGATCCTCCTGGCCCTCCACAGAGCCAGCAATTGCTAAGGTTAAAAGCTTTTGCTACTTCTTCTCCTAAGGCTGCAAATTGATTCTCCCACTCCTGGCCTAAACTTAGCTGACCATATAAAACTAGAATTATTAAGGAAGATATTTTAATAATGTGATGTAATTAGCTAGTCTAATTTTCCCGTTGTCTTCTGCACCACCTGTGGCAATTGAAGACACAGAAACCACTTAACGTAAAACAATGGCCGCAAGTATTAGCCCCCCAGTGAGTGGAGATTCTAGAGGAGGGATGCCCATACAGACTATTTCAGCAGATGGTCTGAGGATAGGACTGTGGGGCTTCCTCCGATGTCAAAGCACTGGCTACTGCTCCGGCCCACTCCTGCAGAGTGTCAGTCACAGCCTCCCGGCCTTCTCCTCCAGCTGAGATGTACAAATCTCTCCGGCTTCAGAGACCTTGACGCGAGTGTGACGGGTCCACCTGTGTTCCGCTGTCTTGACGGCAGTATCTGTCGTCACTGACACTTAGAATGGGCCACGCCACTTTACCATCACTGATGCTTCTTTCTACTCCTTAACTAGGACTCAATCTCCTGGCTGGATATTATAAGCAGCAAAGTCCAAAGGTGGGGTCTTGGCCAGCTGAGCTTCCTGTTGAAGGGGTTCCACAAGAAGCAGTATCCTGGCCACATATGGTTTTAAATATATATCACTTGCCTCTACCCACCCACTAGGTTGAGACTTACCAGGGTAATTCATAACAACAATTGAAAGGGGGATAACTGAATCTCTCTTCTGGGTTGCACCTTATTCTCACCAAAGCCAATGTCCGAAGGCCTATCCATGGCATCTTGGTTTCTATTACCAGCTTAAAATGTTGTTTATTTCTCTATTCATTGTTTTTGACCTGAGCCGAGCTCTGGGGGTGCCAGGGCCTATGGAGGTTCCATTGTATTCCTAAAGAAGCCATAACCCCTTGAAGGATCTTTCCTGCAAAATGAGTACCCCTATCTGAGTCTATTGCTTCTACAATGCTATGTCTTGGAATGATTTGTTCCAAAAATGCCTTAATACCTGATCCTGTCGTTGCTGAAGCAGTTGGAAATGCTTCTGGCCACCTTGCTAGCTGACATACCATTAGCAGAAGATATGAAGCCTTCCCACTTGGGGCATCTCAGGAAAATCCACCTGGCATCTTTGGAAGGGACATGCAGCCCAAGGCCTCCCTCCCCTGGCAAGTTACTTTGTAACTTGGCTGTTTGCTTTAGCACAGATCAATCAACCTTCAACAGCTCGTTTTGCCAGTCTAAAAAGACCCCCAGCAACATTCATCTTGAGGAAGGCTTCTGCCAATCCTCAGGAAGTGCAAGGACTGTCTTCATGGAGTTGTTTTAATATTGGCAGGGCCAAAGCATCTGGTATCTAATGTTTGCCATCCCTTGTAAACCAATTATTGACTTTTTTCTCTGCCACACTACTTTGAAGTATATCTCAAACTCCTCTTGGTAGAAAAGACAGCGTCCCGAGCAGTGATTGAGTCACTGAGAGCAAAGGGGGATCTTGGAGAGTTCTGGCAAAGTGTTGCTTTCTGAGTTTCTTCATCCACCAAAAAGGAGACCAAGGCATCCTGTAACATTCTTCGACTACAGGGAAAGGCCATGGGGCTTTTCCCATGGAGTCTCTCAAATGACTGTGGGACACAGTTCCCATTTTATGCTAACTTCCTGGCCATAGCACCCCACTGGCTGAGGTACTCAGGAGGTACAGACTTCCTGAACTGCCTACTCTATGCCTCTAAGCACGTCAGCAACATCAAGCTCACCGGTGTACTCTGTACTTCCCCTCCCCACTGCATCCTACCATCATGTTCTCTGGCACTCAGACACTGAGGGGAAGCACAATTGCTTCCACCTAGAGCTGCAAGAGGAAGAGGCAGTAGCACAAGCAAGTGCCCTTGAACGTCCTCCTTCCGAAAGCTAGAACGCCAATTCAGCAGGCAGGAGAGCGGCAGCCACCCTTGCAAGCCCCTAGGACATGCACGGCAGCCCGGTGCTCTGCGGCTTTGTCCTTCGCCTTTTCGAGCACGCCGTACCTTCGTTCTCCCGGAGGCGAACAGAGGTCTGCTTCTCGCATGGAACGCTGTGCCGGCAGCAAGTGCTCCAGCGCACTGCTTCTGCCCAAAGACGCCTGGGCCCTGCACCTCTCCTTCTCAGCGCTACATAGCAGCACATTCCGCCCCTCTTGTGATCCCAAGCTAAGCGGAAAGCTTCTCGGCTACGTCTCCCGCAGAGAGCTGCGCCAGGACAACAAGCTTGCAAAGACTTTGCTCCTGACACTAGTGGCAGTGGGGAATCTCACACCTTCCAGCAGCAGTCCTCTTGCCTTTTACAAGGTCCAAAAGCGCCCCCCAGTGTGGCTGTGCTGTCTGCCCGGTCCTTCTCAGCTCGAAGCACCACTGCGCACACATGACTCTCTCGCAAGGACCGAAGATCCTGACAGGCGTCTCACACAGAAAAATGGGCCAGGACAAAACCGCGTTCTTCATCACCCCTTCTCGTGGCCCCAATTGCGCTGCTGTGTTTTCAAAGTCCTGCACACTGAAAGACTCATCCAGCAAGTGCTTCTCCCCTGGCACGTTTTGTTGAGCGAGAGCTACCATGGGCAGTGTGGATGCCGCGAAACCGAAGCGGTCTCCTGGTAGCTCAAGTTGGGGAAAAACCGTGCACAGCACACTGAAAAGCAGCAAAGCGCAATGGTCTCGCTTGGCTTCTCTTCTGCCCAGACAACAAAAGGCAAAGAAGGAAGCCTCAGAGCACCGGGCTTGTGTGTGCAGCGTGCCGAATTGCAGAAAGTGCTGCCGAAGCTCGTTGACCATCCGAGTCAGCTGAGCATGTTCTTGCTGCCTTCGGCTGCAGCTCACCCAGAAGCTGGCATCAAAGCAGAAGGCCTTCTGAAAGGCACCCTGTCTCTGAGCAGGCTTCACAAAGGGCACATCGCACTGCGGCTCTGCAGCTTTCCTCTGAGACAGACGACCGCATTTTCCTCACATCACGCCTCCGATGCCAGTCTCCAGCGGCTTGCTCTCATGGAGAAGGGCTGTAGAAGTAAAAGCCATTGCTAGGCTTGGGCTTCGCCTTCTGCACAGTTCTTTCATCCCCATTGATATGATGTAACACTAGCTGTTAGTAAATTTCTACATTTACAATGGTTTGTTCTTTGAGGTATATCAGTGATCTTTGAGAGCATTTCTCACACTGTGACATGTATTATCATGACCCAATTTTTGAAACATTCCTTTCACATCTTTGGAGCCAAACATCCTATGTGCCCTGAAAACTAAGCCCGGGTTCTAACATTCAGCATCTCTTTCCACAAAACCCAGGCTAAAATACTAATTTTTTTTAAATGACTTACATGCTGAGTGGGAATGGCAACGTAGTAAGATGTCAGATCTAGTAGAAGACATGAGAAACAGGTCTAGAACAGAACTGGAATATAATTACAGATCTCTGCTACTGGGGGAAGGTCTATGAATCTCTATGCATTTCTTAACCTCTCCACTTGCACTGTCCTGATAAGGGGATACAGCCCAAATTAAGAAGATTTGACAACTCTATATTTTTCCCTGTTATACAGTGTAAGTGGGATGACACATTAAAGACATCATAGTGACTTTGCAGCTTCTCCTTTTCTTATTGTTTTACATACTACATAAAAGACATACAGTCTCTTATTCTAAACTTTCCCCAGGAAGATTACATTGTCCCTTTCAGAACTGTCTTGTCTTTTGAATCACTGGCAATTATTATTTTTAAGAAGTAATACAAAATTGAGGATGAGGATATTTACAGATTTCCTTAATGCAGGCAGCTTATATTTTTTCTATTACATCTCCTTGTAGAGTTTTCAAAGCAGAGTGTGGAACATTGGGAAGATCTATTTGCATGTCAAATAAGATACAAGTAAATTAAGGGTTTGACTGGCATTATCATCAACACGTGCTGTACAGTATATTAAACTAGACTGACTCTACATGACCAGTGCTAGAAATTTTAGCCTTTGTAGCATAAAGTGCTGTAATCTCTCTAAAGAACGTCCCAGGCATCAAGCTAGTTGCATTTTGATTACACAAAGCTGTGTTACTCTCTCCAAAGAGAAAACAAGAATGCCTTGTGTAGTGATTTGGTCCTAAATACTCATTACTGTTTACCTTCTGTGAGATAAGAATTAGGAGAAATGCAAAGCAGGCACCAAACTTGAAAGAATATAAAGAAGTTTATTAACAGACCTAAAAGAAGAAAAAAAACATACCACACCTTCAGAACTCTTCTACTCCCCCACCTTTCTCCCTTCTCCCACTGACAATGTAAAAAGACAACCCTTGAGATGTTCAGTCTGTTTATCACTTCCATAACAACTTTGTTCAGTCCATTTAGGAAGAGGAGTCTCTCTTGTTCATGCTATGAAAACATTATCACAACGAGACAGCCGCCCACTTCCAAATAACTTTGTTCAGTCCATTTAGGAAGAGGAGTCTCTCTGCTCGCATGTGAGTCCCTTCCTCCAACTTGCAGCTTTCCCACAACTGCTTTCAAGGGTCCACTCTTGAAGTTTTTTGGGGTACAATTTTAAGGTTGAGCCATTCAGAAACAAAAGTTCTCTTCACCCATCTCTGGGAGCATTTCATCTCTAAGAACAGAGGCCCTTCTCCTTCCCTGGGAGCAAAGGGTCTCCCTCATCTTCATCTTTAGGACTATCTCTGGGAGTATCTCTAGGAACTGAGGTTTTCTCCTTTCCCATTTGGAGCAAAAGTCCTCATCACTTCCATCTCTCCCTGTTCAAACTTCTCATGAAATTACAGCTGCTTCAGCATTTACCTATCTCATCACAGGTATGAGTTGAACACTCCATCCCCCATATCTTCATGAAATTACAACGGGTACTCTGATATATCATAGCTTTACAACAGAATTTCAGCTTTAAGCATCTCCTCTTTCTCTTCCCTCAGGTTTTCAGCTCTTCACAGCACTAAAAGGGTTAATCTCACCTAGGCCTTGCAGCTGGAATGTTGCTTATCACTGTCGGTCACATGACCTCTGCTGGACATCGGTGCAGCTTTAGCTGAATCTTGGCCGCAGTGGAGGGTGCGGGGGGGAAGCCGAGCTGCTCCCACTGCCCACAGCAGAGCTGTTGGGGGGGGGGGAGGGGGGGGCAGGGGTGGAACAGGGCCCGTTGGCTCCAGGATGGCCGTGGCCAGGCCTGGCCTGGCCCAAGCAGGGCCTGGGCCGGGCCCGCTGGCCCGCACATGGGGCCCGCAGCCACCTGTCCCAGCACCGGAAACGAGAGAGAGAGACTCTGCCTCAGAGTTTCCTATTCTTAAGTGTGGATCACAGAGGCGGTCACAACTTTAAGTGGCTTAAAGAATTGTCCATATTCAAACTGGCCAGCTGATAGGTTCTGTCAGGTCATAGAGGAAGCTGTAAGCACCCCTTTGCAAGAACATCACTTCCAGGACTATGCTTGCAAACCCATGACTCTTGCCAACTACACCACCTTGTCTTGGGGTGACCTTATGATGTGTATCCCATATCGCTGCCTATGCCCAGAAATTAATTTTGTGCCTTTCTATGCCCCTAAACTGAGCCTGAGAGGGGGAAGGAAAACTGAGAGAAACTTTTCCAAAGCAGTTTGCAGCTTGTTCAAGGTCACACACAGATAGCAATTTGTTTCCAGCTGCGTCAGGGGAGGGAGGAAGCACCTGGCTGGCTGCCCCCAGGACAGTTTTTTTTTTGGCCAGTGGTTCAGCTGCTTTTTCTCCAAAGAGAGACTGAGAGTTGAATTTTTCCTTCCCTGGAATTTCGGATTTTTCCCCTTTTCTACTGGACTGCTTGATTGCTTTAACATCAGACCACGTCGGGAGGACTTTCCACCGGGCACAGAGGGCCTGGCCCTGGGCCAAGTCCCAGCTCCGAGGAGACCAAAGGGAGGACTCTAACACTTTCCCAGGTTTTCCTCCACAGCGAAAGATTGTATTATTTAGCATTATTTTCCTTTCCTGTGTGTTTGTTAAATAAATAGTTTTATCTCCTTCACTTTCCTTTGAGGAAAATTTATTTTTTCTCGAACCTGATGGGGGAGGGGTGGTTGTGCCTTCTCTCAGAGGATATATTTCTAAATTTGGCCAAACCGGAACACACCTACAAGATGCCATTCATTGGAACGGAGAACTCATATTTCACTCAGACTCTAAAAATCTTCTAGAAGTCTTATAGGAGAAAGTTTCATGAAGGGTGTCTGGACTTCAGGCAGCTCTCTTGAAAGCTGTTTATTGCATAGGTGGAGTTACAGCATTTCAGGGAGTGGGTATCCAGAGCCAGCCCTACAGCTACCAACTCCAGCTGTAGGCATACCTGAAGCCCCCTTCTGTTCAAGTTACAAAGCATTCTATACTTTTCTTTGCAGAGTATCTTAATACGTAACAACCAATAAGCACCATACACAATACCTTTACATTTGCCTATATAGCCTATCATAGCTACTACCATCACCATATTATAGTCATTATTATCCAATCACAAGAGTAAGTTACAATTTAAGCTTACAGTGGAAAATTCTCAGACCTTTCTCCTTCTTGCTACATCAACATTTCTTGTTTGCCCGTGATATCTCTCTTTTTGGTAAAGATATGTTTTCTATTTACTTATGCTCTTCTTGAGACTTATTTACTTGGTGAAAAACATGTCTTTGTTTGTAGTCACATACCTTTGTCCTACTCCTAAAAATCTCCTTCCAACTCATCTCTAACCTTTGCCTTCTCAGTTACTCATCGATCACTGTTTCAGCAAAATAAATATCTTTTCTGCTATATCAAAACTTACTTCCATTTCTCCCTCATCCCCAGTTTGTACATTCAGAGATCTTTCTGCCAAGCCTACATACCTGTGAAACTTTCTTACCAAACTTTCATCCTCCCCAACAAAGTCTGAAGCAACAAAGAGTTTTTCTCCTATGAATCTTTCTACTGAAGAATTTCTCTGTTCTGCACCAGAACTGAGACCCATCCCCTTCTGTCACCAATAGCTGCCCCAGCAGCAGCTATTGGTGAAGGTTACCCTTCAGAAGTGAGGACAAGCAGGATGCACTTAGCCAGAGTTTAAACTACAAGAAATTAGAAACAGTATTTCCCTTTATCACAGCTGAATGCCCAGCCCCTTGGGCTATTGTAAACGCAGAGCAATTTTCACCTCTGACTTTCAGAAAGCCTTCCTGGGATTTAAGCAGTCTTCAACAACAAAAAACCCCAAAAAAACCTAACCCCCCAAAAAAAACCCAACAACCAAAAAATAACAACAACAAAAGCAAAATCACTGAAAACAGTAGATTTGTAACAGAATACTCACTGGTGTGGGCTATATCCAATGCCGCCACTAACAGATGGACTGGCAGCTCTTTGCTTCACACTGCTGTTCCAAGGGTGTGCCATATGGGAGAAAAAACTCTGAATAGAGCTGAATACACCCCCAGACCTAGTCCACCCTTTAAGCAATTTTACACACTCTGTGGCAAAAATACAGTAGTGGAACCCAATATAAGTTTTTTGGAATTTCCCATCTGTCTTGGTTTAAAAGACAGGTGTCTGCCAGGAAGGCACGACCCCCTTCCCTCCAAATTATTAAGACTTTGAAATTATGGGGCTTTCAGGCAAAGATATGGGAAAATGAGTAACAGTTCTTTACTAATACATATATGTATAACAAGGCAAACAAACTACCCCAACAGCAGCAACAACAAACAAAACCAGGAACCCAACAGCAGCCTTCTTTCGGCCTCAGGCCCTTTCCCCTTCGGTGCAGTTACAGTCACAGCCGGCAGGGGAGACGGTGGATCCAGGTTAGGCAGGGCGGGTGCAATGATTCCCCCGCGGCTGCAGGGGGCGCTGTGGCGCGAGCTCAGCTGTCTCTTTGCGCTTGGGTAATGGCAGGCGTGCTGGCGGGAGAGAGAGAAAAGGGGCTTTCTTTACAAACCCACAGGAGTAGTCGGTCTCAGTGCCTCTCTGGGTGGTGAAATGGGCTGTGGCCAGAGCGGTGACTGGAACGGCAGAGGCTGGTACACCCCGGGATGGCAAGCAAAATGTAACAGAAAACTCTGCAGCCTTAGCAAGAGCTGTGGGGGTTGGGCGGACATGGGGCATTGGGTTAGAGTGTAGTGAAAAAGTCCCGAGGCAGTGGCAGAAAATAGTGAGGCTGGGCAGCAGCAGCCAGGCTTCTCTGTAGCAGCTGCTGCACGTAGCAGGGGAGATGCGCCCTCCAGAAGGGCAAGGGGGTCAGGGTCCCGTGTTTTCCCCTGAGGTACCTGAGTAGATGGTGAGGGTCCTTTCCAGTAAGATCAATTTAATAAGGTCCCAGTGCACCGGCTGCTCTTAGGAGCAGAGGCTCACCCATGGTAAAGAAGAAGCAGTGCCAGGCCGGACTCCACGGTGGCAGCAGCTTGACCATTACCTTCCGATCCTGAGAGCAAGAGAGCGAGCCAGGAGCTGAGCCTAGCCCCCTGACCTCCCAGCCAAAAATCTTGTGGTATCTCTGCCCTTCCCAAGAGAAAAGCCCCCAGCTAAGAGGCTGCGGCCATCTGCACCCCTTTCCCCCACCTTGGCCACTTGTTTTGTCTCTCTCAAGTACCAGTCGTTATTATCTTTTAGGGAACAGATGGGAAGAAATTCCCTGGGAGAAAGGGAAAAAAAAGAAAAAAATCCTAACCTCCAACACCGTCTAAAAAAAAAAAATCTCTCTTTGATAAATCTTAACACCACTGCCACAGTTTGAGGTCCTGACCATAGGCAGTGCTTTGCTATAGCAGATATGAAAATCAGCTTTACAATACAGACAGGAGACCTGTCCTTAAGTTGCATTCTGACCACAATATCATCTAAGACAAGTTTTACAGTTTTTGTGCTTGCTCCAAACTAAGTATTCTTCTACATTTTACACACTTCAGAGACATTCACATCCTTGTTTAAATGATGCTGAGGAACTCGAGTATTACATGTATACAAATATTCAATAGTATTTACTAAACAGTCCTTTTTACCCAATACCATATATTTTGAGCTTCTGCTTGTCATAGGCAATGTAATTTCAGTCTGAGCAGAAAGAACAATCAGTCTCACGCTGGCTCCTTGAGGTTTGTATTGACATAACACTATTCATCCATCCCAAAGCAGTTTTCATCATCCACCCCTGAAAGGAGCAGCCATTTCTAAACCTGAAAGCCATTTTGTTCCACCTCTGGGGTTGATGGCACAGCCCTACAAGTTCAAGAAAACCAAGTGGGCGTGGGAGACCATAAGGGAAAAAACCATGCAGACAGGTCAGCCAAGAGAAAAGAAGGCATCTTACTATTGCAAGAGAAGAGGAAAGAAAAACCAACTATATTTCTGCTTAAATCAGGTATTTCCAGTAAATAAATATAAACCAGGAATAATTAAATAGCAAGTTCTTTATAAAAATCAACACAAGCCCCAAAGTTAGCAATTATATTCTCCAGTTATTATATTCCTTATTTGGCTATTTCATACTAAGGCATCCTAAATTTCAAGGTTATGAGAGGTCTCAGATTTGTATCAGACAGGCATCTTCTTACAATAGCCTGCTCAAAAAAAGTAGTCTGGGTGAGCGAGAATAGCAGAGTACACATTCCATACTCTCCAACAAGCCAACTCTGAAACCTGGTCTGCTGTTACACAACTGGAGCTTGTTAAAGAAACAGGGGGTGGGGAGGGTCCAGAAACTCCAACTGGTAGAGGCTGCACAAGCTGCACTTCTTGAGCCTGGGAAAGAAAGAATTCCAGGGGGACACAAAGCAGCCTCCCAGAAACTACAAAGGGTTTATTGAGAAGATGGATCTGGGCTCTTTACTGAGGTGTTCTGGGGAGGAAAAGGGACATAAATTGAAAAAAAACCCTAAAAAACACAAACAGATTCTAAAGAAAATAATTTTCACTATGGGAATAAAATAAGGAACAAATTACCTGTAGTTCTTGGAGATTTTCAAGACGGCAAATCTGTGAGGACTCTGATGTGGATTTGGTTGGATTTGGGCAGGAGACCCCCAAGGGCCCTCCCAGCTGGAGTGTCCTTGTGATGTACTAACCAGTCCTTCCCAGACCCAGGCAAAAACCAGCCACTGGATGTCACCCTGCACTCATCCAACATTGCTGCTCCCAGTGTACCGTGACAGTGGAAAGGCTTCAGAGACATCCTTGCTGAAAAGTACACAAAAGGCTGTTTTAAAAGCTTCTGAATCCCCGCCTAAGGCTGAAAACTTAATACGGACTTCAGCCAAATAGATGCCATGAGTTAGGAGTGCATTTTGAGGCCACATGAAGAGTGCTACACAACTTGTTTAAATGCAAACCTGACATACACATCCAGCTGTGCATATATTTCCCCTTTGCTGCGACAAAATGAACCGAAACAGACTATGAGATCTTATCTAGTGTACATATTACTGAAACAATATTGGTGAAACTGCTGTGATTTCCATAAAGAAACTGCAAAGATTCTAGAAAATCAAAAGCACCCTTCAATGACTCATAATATTGATTCTCCTCTCTTCTGAAAGTCAGTTCCTGTTTATTTCAGCCAGGTATAGCATGAACACTGAGGGGTCTGAATGTCTAGCTGTGTTCTTCTGGAAGTGAGCTTCACCTAAGAATGTGAAATTCAGGAAGCAGATCCGAGTTCAGCATCAAAGCTATTGATCTTTAACTGTCAATTTCACATTAGTAGTGCTGTCAACTGCAAGCACTCAAAAGTTCCCTACAGACATCCTGTGCTCCCCTGCCATTTCTCCCTTCCCCACTAATCCCAGACTTCACCATACAAGTCCAGGATTGTTTTTTAATATTAGTGCTGCTAAAACTGGCTTACTTCCCTACATTTGTAAAGAGTGGAAACTGAGACTTTTCTCTAAATGCAGGAGGATCTCATTTTTCTCTTGTAGTAATCAGCATTAGCAATGGGAATTTTAAGTTAATAATTCTGAAAAAACCAAAGTGCTGAGATTCAAGTGAATAAATAATAATTGAGGCACATAGTACATCTTCTCTAGAGTGAGAAGACCATGTCAGACTCAACATCTCCACTCTTTTGAGTACACACACCATCCCTTGTGCAAAGAGAATCTACCCACATGCCTTCTCAGTAGAGCATTTACATAGTAAGAGATTGCCCTCAGATACGCCACAGACATAGACATCAAGATTTGCTTTATTCCTTGTATAACATCTCGGCTGACTAACGGATGAAGTTAAAATTCTCTATACAACTTAAAAAAATGATCCTGCCCAAAAGTCACATAATGAAGCTAGAAGTTTATCTAGTCTATCATACCAGACTTCAGACTGTAGCATATGACATCGGTGCTTGTGTGATGACAGTTTTTACACAAGTACCTGTGACACTGTGCAGACAAAAGGTGATATAAAGCTTCACTGGATTGGAAACTGTCCAACAGTTTACCATTAGAGACTGAATTCAGGAGACAAGAAGCTTTGTCACTACAATGTTCCTTCACAGCCAGATGCTTTATGAATACCACAAAATCAGTCCTTATCCTACCTTCCTCAGAATTAGATTTTCAAGTAGCAAAGACAGACTCTGATGCCCTCTTCAAGCTTGCTGAGTTATTTCTCTGTACAAAAGCAATCATTGTGAACAGGGTCTCTGGTGGCAGCCAGGGAAAACGCAGAGATGAATAAAAACACACTGTCCACATTCTGTCACAATGGCTGCCAAAGAACTACTAGCAGGCTGCTTTTCTGTGAGATTCCACATGTTGCCCTCTGTGCTACATTGAAAAGGATGATACATGTGTATCTGCTCTGGTGTATGCATCCTGCATTGAAAGTATTCTCCTCTTATTTGTTTTGCTGTCCACATATAGTATCCATGTGTACAAGCTCATACAAGCTGGTTAAAGAGCAAACAGGAGATGAAACCAGCTGCGTCTGCAAGTTTTTTTTTAGAAGGACTTGGGTTAAGGATTGTGTGCAATGCCAAGGACTATAAACAGTGGTCTTATTTTATACCACAGAATGTCCAGTTCTGGCCTGGAGCTCCTGCACTGTAAGTGAAGAGGAAAGGATGGTATCTTTGTGGAGATATGTATATAAAGCTTCTTCTTGTGAAGTACAGAGCTGCATCTTCCATATCCATGTAGAACTGGATATGTTAATATCTGTAAGCAATTATATGAGACGATGCTTCAAGGAAAAACTCGCATTTTCCCATACCAAGTGCTAAATCTCACCTCACAATTTTTATTCATAGCCACAGGGAAATTTAATGTATTTTGGCGGCTGTTTGCAAACACGTACTGCCACAGGTGCTATCTTGGTACTCGCAGCTTCCAATGTGTGTCCAGGTTTAGGGTGCATTCCCACCACACAACCTATCTAAAATGGATACATGAAGACCTTATAGCAGCCCTTCAGTACTTGAAAGAGGCTTATAAGAAAGATGGGGACAAACTTCTTAGCAGGGCCTGTTGTGATGGGGCAAAACATAGATTGATTTAGATTAGACATAGGGTGTGGAGGCCAGTGGGCCTGCAGTACTAGAGGCAAAGGGTGTCCATTGGTGGGGCAGTCCCTAGTACCAAAGATCCTCCCCAGGTTAGGGAGACAAAAAGGCTTCCCCCCAGGATGCTTTGTTTTGCTATGTTAATGTACCCCCATTCTGCTTCCCTGGTTGGCCCATTGGCCTCCCTGCCCCTTTATACTTAATAAGTCCGTGCCCTAGAAGGTTCTCAACTCCCTGTTCCCCCATTGGCCCTTGCCCCATCACCACTCCCTCAGAGTTCTCCTATTGATTCCCTTACCCTAACCCCGCCCCCATGTGCTTAGATCATTGGCCCCTGATGCTTGCTCTGCTCCTTTAGATAAACCCGGACCCTGCTATGTTATTTGTCTTTGTCCCTGGAACCCTTCATGCGTATGGGTGCATTAAACTCCTCCCATGGAACCCCACAAGAAGACATCTTTGCCGTCGACCCATTTTCTGGAGCTATCTGTGCGTGTGTGTGTGTACATGTTTGTGAGTGTGTGGTGGTCCTGCCGAGCATCTTCACCTTGGAGACGCTTTTGGAAGGTCGCAGCACCCTCACCATCCAGCACCACAAGCTGCTGCCGCGACAATAAGGAAGTTTTTTACAATGAGGGCAGTGAAAATCTGGCCCAGGTTGGCCAAAGAGGGGGTGGATACCCCATCCCTGGAAACATTCAGGGTCAGGTTGGACAGAATGCTGAGCAACCTCCTCTAGTTGAAGATGTCCCTGGTCTTTCCAGGGGGTTTGGACTAGATGACCTTTAAAGGTCCCTTCCAACCCAAGTGATTGTTTTCCCCCTGGCTCAGAGCCATGGCTTCAGCTTGAAAATAACCTGTACCAACACACACAACAGGTGAGAGGCTCTTTTCCACACACTGCTAAAGCCCATATTTAGTTGCTGGTGTTTTTGTGACTGCTAGACAACTCTGGCAACTAAAAGATTTATCCCAGTGAGTAACAGATGGCTCATCCAAGGAAGGCATTTTTAATAGCTAATACATGGTCTAAGGATATGGCAGGAAAATGCACATCAAGATCATGCATCTAATCCCATACACAGCATATTTATACCGCAGAGACTTAGAGCAATTCAAAGGCTATCAGCTTTATTAACAAGTAACAAAGTGTATGCAGATAAAAATTTCTAAATAACAAATTCTGTGTGGGACTGTGTCCTCATCCCAAATCACTCCCTATAAAATTTTCTTGTTTTGAAGAAAGGTTATGTGTTTCAGAAACATCTATTACAGGAAGTTCTGTGTGTTCAGAGAGGGTTTCCTCCTGTCAGCTTTCCCTGGTAGCAGGAAAGAGATTGCCTGCTCTCAGTGCTAGTCACAAAAGAAATCAATATCCTGAAAAAGAGAGTTAAGAGGAAAGATGTTTTCAGATTACCGAAGGATTAACATTCTTTTATCACCCTCCAGAGGTAAATGAATATGCTATACACAGAATATGCTATAATATACGCAAAGTACACCATAATATATTCAAAGGATTCTGGAAAAGCAAAAGGTCTTTTGTCTTTTGACTCCTTTTGCATAGCTCAGATAATTTGTTCCTGCCTTGAATTCTTAAAATTAATTAGACCATACCTCCTTCTCTCTTAATTTCAAAGAATTCCTTTCTGTCCCTTTTTCTTTTTTTTCCTATTCCTACAATCCAATACCTGGATTGGTTAGTCATATGTAACCCTTTATCCTTAAACAATTCATAATCCCACATGAAAAGGATGACTTAGACTGAGGCTATGCAGTACACTTGGAGAACTGCTGACTAGAAAATGCCAGTATTCTGCTTGAAAACTTCTGGCAGGGAAAAGACTTCCAGAGCATATTGCTTCCTTCCTGCTATTATCTTATCTGACTACATAGATCTGGATTCTGCAGCAGGGAATTATGACACTGTGTTGCTCATTTACATCAGAGCAGTATATCCAGTATATCCCACATAGCAAGCAGGAGAGCAGGAGCTGCTGCAGAGCACCTGCTTCCTGGTAACAAAAGTACTCAGCCAGTGAATGGCCAATTTTAAGCGACTGAGGGAAGGCAGGCAATCCAACACCACCATTCTGATGTACACACAGCATATTATGTTCAGCCCATTGTTGTGGATGCTAAAAAGCAGGAGCAGAGGAATTTTCCAGCTGCTGAAGCATTTTGTGAAGTTTTCCTTTCTCATGCTTTAGCTGAGAAACAGTGAAAGACGGTTTTGTAAACTAACTCTATCTTGCACCTGCACGGTCTTGTTTTGGTTTACCGAAGAAAATATTTTGAAATAGGCGTCATAGCATTCAGCCAATCACTCTGGGAGGTGTATAGTCAAGCAGCCAATAATGTCATTTCTTTATTGCGAACCAAGTTATATAAACGAGGTGATAATTAATTAAATAATCCCGTTTTATCCTGGAATTCCATGTGGTGATTCTCGCCGTCCCTGGGGGCAACAGCGACATCTGGTGACCGGCTGGCGTGTACTGCAACTGCAGCCTCTCAGAAGGTTCGTGCCAGACCGCGACTGGCCCGGCCCGCCCCCCGGGGCTGCGCGGAAATAGACATGGAGCATAAATCCTCCAAAGAAAGCACGGTACTGTCCGCATTCGAGTCTGTCATACAGACCGCAGGAGCTAATATAAGTGATGGGGATTTTTCGGCTCAGGGGAGGACGCAGCAGTGGCCATGCTTCCCGATATCAGACTTTCTCGGGGAACAAATCTTGGCAGTTTTGCATAAGATACTACAACGGCTCGATGTGCAGCAGGAAGTGTTGCAACAGCTTGCAGCGTCTGGGTCCCCGCCAGAAACGGCAGCGGGGCCTGCGGAGCTACGGGCGGCGCCGGCCGTTCCGGCCGCGCTGTTGACCGCGGGGCCAGCGGCCGCGCCGCCGGAGCTGGGACCAGTCGAGTCGCTGGCGCCGGGCTCGTCCGCGGAGCTACGGGCAGCACCGGCCGTTCTGGGCGCACGTCAGACTGCGGAGCCGGCGGGCCCGCAGCCGGGATGGGCTGCGCTGCCGGGGCCAGTCGAGCCGCCGGAGCTCGGCTCGTCTGCGGAGCCGGGCGCGGGGCTGGAGGATTCGGAGCCCGCGCGAGGTGCCTCAGCCGCTGTTCCGGCCCCTGCTGCTCCACCCCCCGAGGTCCTGGCTGCCGCTGCTCCAGCCTCCGCTGCCTTAGCCGCTGTTCCAGCCTCCGCTGCTCCGCCCTCTGCAGCCCTAGCCGCTGACGTCACCACTCCGCCCGCTGGCTCAGAGTTGGTACGCCAGTCTCCTGGGAGATCATCCAGCACACCCTTGGAGAATGATGCAAGGAGCGTTACCATGGAAACGCCTGCTCTGCGGCAGGACTCCGGGGCGGCGCTCAGGTGCAAGCAGCGTTCAACGCGCCAAGTCCGCAATTGTCCAGACTGTAAAGTAACTGTCCATCCTAGAGATCCGCAACGGTTCTGGGAACAGGTTAAAAGGGCTGCATTGCAGGAGGGACACCGGGAGTTGCTAGAAAGAACTGGGATGCCTGGCGGGCAAAAGGCATCTGAGCGACCTGCTACCTTGTCCCAGAGTAGTGTGCAGGCAGATCAAAGCGATGTAACAATACAGCAATGTAGTGATGATACAGATGGAATTGTCCGGGCTTTTCCGGTGCAGAAAGCTCTGCCTAACTCTGGTCGGACTGACAAACATGAGTGTTTTGCTTAGAAAGTGATTCAGGACTTGCAAACTAAGGTTGTTCAGTATGGATTAAGTTCTCCTGAGGTCATGCAGATTCTTAGAGTATTGAATACTGATATGCTCTCCTCCATATGATATTAAGCATTTAGGTCAGACGTTATTTCAACCTGTACAAGATTCAGTTTTTGAAGCCAATTGGAGAAAGATGGCTGAGAAGGCTGTAGCTGGGAATATGGAATTGCTTCAAACTGATCCCAAGCGTCTAGTTCCTGTGGATGCTTTTATGGGACTCAATAACTATTGGGACCCTGATGTTCAGGCTACCTGGCATCCTCAAATCCTGGAACAGATTCAAAAGGTTGGCATGGCAGTTCTTATAAAGAGCTTAGATACAGCTGCTCCTATGACGATATGTAAAAATATCTCAGGGGCAGAAAGAGAACTTTTTATCTTTTTTGGAAAAGATTGCTGTAGCCTTGGAAAAGCAGGTTGAAGATGAGACCATGAGGCAGCTGTTGTGCAGACAGCTAGCAACAGATAATGCTAATGATAAGTGTAGAAGGATCATAGATGCTTTGCCTGGAGAACCCACATAGTTATATATAACAATATATATAATAACACAAATGGTTGATGCCTGTGCTAAGGTGGGATCTGGAGAGCATAAATCTGCTTTAGCAGCAGTTCTAAGACCTCTTCAATTAAATTCTGGTGGATCAAAAAAGAGACCTAAGGTTGAGAGCACGCAGAAACAGCTTAAACAAAGGAAGAGAAACAAGGAGAACAGGCGAGTTGTTAGTCAGGGTGGTGGTAGCAGTCTGGTAGAATGGTGGCTGCAGTCCTCCCGAAGTGGCGATCCTGTAGAAAAAGGGTCTGCTCCTCCTCAGAAGGTCCAGCGGTGGCTATGTAGCTCCTGTCCTCTGGAAATCCAGTGGGAAGGGTTGTCTCTGGTGGTCAGAGTCCCAGATTATATCCACAATGGGATGCTTGGTTCCTCCCCCTGGGTGGAGCATCTCACAATGGGGTAATGAGTCATGAGGCCAAGTGTTGATTAGGCTCATTAACAGAAGATAGTCCAGAGGGAGTTATCTCTGAGACATGCGGCTGGACAATGATGGGCCATTAGGAGAAAGATAGTCTGGGGGGAGGAGGCAAAGGAAACACTGCCCCACCTGATTTCAACAGCTCATGAGGATGGTAATAGAATACACTGCAACCCAGGACACTCATGGTACTTTGAAGCGTGTTCTGGAGAAACAAAAGGGGGAATGCATGGATAAACCCCACAGACTAGAAAAAGTGTTATATACAATTAATCACCTTACAGTGCCACCAGATTCAAACAATCCTGTTATTTTGAATAATTTTCTTTCATTGCAGTCTGCAGGCGAGACGCACCTGCCTCGAGTGAAAGTCTGGGTACAGGACCTCCTCACTAAGAAGTGGGAAGTCCCTCATGAGCTCATTGCTTGAGGTCATGGGTATGCTTGCGTTTCCACAGATACTGGGGTACGATGGCTACCTGCAAGATGCGTTCGTCCTGACCTGTGGCACCAGAAGCAGAACACGCAACCTCCAAGGCAACCTTCAAATGATGACCAGAATGCAGATCATTCCAACAGTGAAAGTTACCTTTTTGGGAGGAAAAAACCCCTGAAATAAAAGGAGTGTTGAAAACACAGAGGACCCCACGTTACTGCTCTCTTTCAGGCTTCTCTCCAGTGCAACAGGTGCTTTTCCCCATTGAGTTCCCTATCGGACATTCCTTCACACAATGCTGTTTGTCCTCCATGCTGATTCATTGTTCAGCTTTGGGCATCATCAGATCTCCTGATTTAAATGGCAATCCCTTCCAAAGAGAGGCCATCTTACATCAATATTGGGCTTTGCAGGTGCAAGGCTGTGAAAACAAGGCAAAAACATTGCCAGTGGTTTGGGAGAAGGTTACAGAGCTTTGGGCAAGAGACTGGATTTTGATTTGAAGGTGGAAGGCTGGTGGTGGAAGGCTGGTGGTGCAACACTAGCTCTATATGAAACAGCTCCTTTAAGGGATATTTCTGAAGCAGGCAGCACACCCACACACAGATGGGTCAAGATGTGCTATAGACTATGTTAAATGTGAATGAAGAGTCTTATCCTTAAAGTCACATTTGCAAAATAAGCTGAGATCAGTAGACGTCTCTGTATCACCCTTTGTTTTCATTGCAGTGTTCCTGCATAGCAAGAAGGTGAAGGAAGGGTAAAAGGACTGGAAGTCTGTGTCACTGTTTTTACAGAATGTGTCACTGACTTCCCAATAAAAGCTCAGCATTGCAGCCTGGCAGTCCCCCAAGTCAGTCTGCAGGCTGAGACATCCCTTTAGCCTACCTCTGCTTCCAGTTCAGTTTGTCATGCAGCAGACTGGCTGTCATATTACTGAGAAAAGAGCTTGAATGCATATTGTAGTAGTTCTTTCATGCTCTTTGGCTAACTAATTGCTGCAATGCTCCTGGGCCAAATTCAGAATAACCTAATGCAATGTCAAGAAAAGCAATCACTTAACCAAGATGCGTTGCCCAAATAAAGCTTGTCTGCTGCAAATCCTTGCAACCATTAACATGACACAAAGTTCTTCCTTTCAATTATTTCCTCTGTGTTAATGAAACCCATGCAATAATCTGGACCTAGGATTGTAGACACCAGATATGATTTCAAGATTGACACACTAATTGTATTTTGCCATATGCTGCAAAACAACCTATAGCTAAAAATATTGAGGATGGATGAAGGCAAGTACTTTAAACCTAACACTCAATAACACTTAATAAGCTACCCATAACTATTAGTTGTAAGCCAAACCATACTGGCCTCTGAGAAAGGATCCTCCTCTTCTACTCCTCTGTGAAGTGTTTCAGATATTTTGTAAAAATACAATTTTTTTTGAGTAAAATGCACTACTGTGCATTATCAGGGACAATCATCCTTTCAGAAATGCAGCCTGCTTACTCACAGAATACTAATGTGTTTCCAAAACCCTTTAAACTCAGTTTTTTGACACACCATTAGCTTTGTAATGGGAAAGCAAGTATGGTCTCATAGTAATCACAAGTTCTGTATGACAGTGTCCATCTATATATACAATTAATAGAAGGTGCACTAGTTACTGAAGTAACATTACTGAAGTTTATGGCACAGTATCCAGGCTGCAATATCTAAAAAAGAAAGCTTTGGGTAGAACTTATGTGACCTTAAAGGAATACTATTCAAATCAAAAGGATCAAGCCTTTATTGCAATATTTACAATGTCTGCTGTATCAGAGGTTATGTTAGGGATTTTATTGAGGTTATTTGCCTGTATAAAGGCCCAAAGATTGGATTCCTAAGCATCTCTGATATGCTACAATCGACTGCAACAATAATGATTTATTTTTACAGCAAATTAGCATTACATAGCCAAGTATAATTATGTAGCCACCTGTGGGGTATGCCCAGCCCCTGCCCTGGAGGGATGTCTGCTGAGATAAGAAGATTGCATAATCACCCAGCAGGACTCCCTGGAAAGACAACCACTTCTGTAGTCATGGCGAGAAAAGTCAGACCCAGAATCCTCTAGGAGACCCTATGCAGATCCCTTGTAACCCATTGGCCTTTACCCCCTGGCACCCATCCCCTGTATCCCTATAAAAGCAAGCCCTCTGCCCCTGCGAGATACAGATGCTTGCCCCTAGCTCTCCTTCGCTGGAGTACGGACCAATAAAGCTACCTTTGTGCGGAACCAGCTACTCGAGCCTCTCATCTCTCTCTGGTCTGGCTTGGCCTGGAGGCTGCCCTGCAGAGCTGAGCTGAAATCATGAGCTGACAATCAGTAAAGAGGTGACAGTCTCTGCATGGGCTCTCCTAGCTAGCAGCTGAGGGAAGACACCGGGCCTCGGGAAGGCGATTCCTTTCGGGACCGTCTTTCCGGACTGGTCACCCCTTCCTGGGTCAGAGCCACTGACCCCTTCACCAGCCATAATAGCCACCTGCGGAGAGAAACAATGGACTCTACATGATTCAATGTGAATCAAGCAGAAGCCATTTTATTGATTAACTACTGTCCCTAATATACAATTCTTGCTTTCTCTAGACACGATCATGTATATTTATTATTGGTTAAGGCCTATTTTCACACGCTACTTTATGTTTTATGATGGGCTCTTTTACGTGTGTCACATCATCTGTTGTGTATGTCACAACTGTCCTTCAGTTTGCATGTTCTTATCCTTTTCTTCCTTTTTCTCAGGATTATGCTTCATTGCTTGTTCTTTGTTCACATCCTCCCCAACGCTGCTTGTTCCTTTCTCACAACCTCCCTATGGACTCTTCCCCTGTGTATGTGCTCAAGTCCTTCTGTCTTACATGCTCTGGGTTTTCTGTTTTATGGCTGGTTCACGATATGTCCATTTTCTAGTAAAAACATGGTTTCCGCATTTCCCCCTTTCTTTCCTTGAACCAGCCATATGCTATGCATTGATTTCTGCACCATTCTAGAAATACAAGTGATTAAACATGGCAAAACAATCAATAAACAAATAAACATGCCCCCAATTGTTTGATAATATCTTTCAACCACCTAGTAAGCCAAATCCTTCCAACCACCTGTCTAGTCCATGTCCTGTCATGATCTTTTTCATGTTTTCCTGTGTTTCCTTAAGCCTTCTATGGATGGATACAGAATGATCAGATAAATTCATACAACACATTCCCTCAAAGTCCTCACAACCATGTCCTTGCACTAGCAGCAAAAAATCAATAGCAGCCCTATTCTGTAATAATGCATGCCTTACACTATCTGCATCAACTAACATGTCAGTGATAATATTCAATGCGATGTTTAATTGTCTGGCCATCCAGCAAGCCAGCTTTTTAAAGTTACATAAGGCTCTGGCTGCAGCGACACCTGGTGTTAATAAGGAAGTAATAACTCGTGATGGTGTTGACCAAAACTGAATCTTTTCATTACATTCAGGACCTAACTGAGACACACTTTGTTGTGATTGTTGTGGTTCTTTGTAAAGTTCCATACAGTGTGATTTAGTAGGTCTATCTTGGAAGGCTTAAACAAAATAAGTTTTCCCAAAAAACATGGTCCCCCTATCACTCGTGACTGTATCTCTCGCCATGCTCGATCCCCACAAATTAAAAATATGCCAGGTGGTAGCCGTTTAGCTGTATCATTATTCCAAAGAGCAGCAGATGGATTGTTTACTTCATGCACAAATTGGTGTGGGCAAAACAAATACTCATTCTGCTGGTACCCTATTTTCTGAGTTTGATTTGGAACACATTGATGGTATTCTGGTGCTTTGGGTGAGATGTTTTGGAAATAGCCATAATTTATTTCCAGGTTTTGCTGTCTGGTTCTATTAAGACACGCCAGAACACCGTAAACATTACCAAATTCAACACAACTGCAGTTCTTTCCCATTGAGACTAACACTGTAAGTTCTTGGGGCTCTATTGAAGTTGCATTAAGTGCCAAAAGCAAGTCTTTAGTACAATTAGCCATGGCTCCTGCTGCTTGTGAGCTGATAATGTAGCATTAAGCATTGTAGCATTACAAGTAGCAGGAATTGGTCTATTTATATAGCCCTTAAATTGTTCAGGGTTAAAGTCAGGTATGCCTATCAAGCAAGTACGAATGGATCAGCTGGCATAGCCATAGACAGACAAAAGGAACCCTGCTTAGTAACAGCAAAAATAACTGACACATTGTGTCACGGCACTACTTCCAGAATATCATGTGCTTTGACTGCTGTCATAAGGGTTAACAGTAAAAATGTGATGACTGAAATTTTCCCACTGGGCCCCATTTTTCCTGCATTCTCTCCTTCCAATGCGTTAAAAACCATGACCAGTCATTTTCAGGTACCCACCAATCTTTAGCCTCTTTTGGCACAGGAATCTTGTTCCAACACAAAACTTGTTCTACTCCTACTTTACGTTCCTCTGCAGTATGTATTTCTTTACAATTTTTCGTAACAAGATTAATACTACTGCAATACCATCTTGCATCACAAGTTAAGCATACACGCAATACCCACGGTTTAAAATTTCCACAGTCTGAATCAGGACATTTGAGGTGTAGCTGACGTGAGACCTCAATTTTCAGCATCAGCACACAGGTTGGGGTTGCTGTCTTTCTCCAGCCATGGTTTCACCCACTTCGCAGGCACCCAGTATAATCCCGTGTCTGTGGAAACACATGCATACTCCCTTCCCCAAGTTAGTAATTGCATTGGTCCTTCCCATTGCCCTGTAGCCCCATTTTTTACCCATACTTTCCCACTATCGCGTGGAGTTTCATTTAAGTCCCCTTTTAGTCCTGGCCCATGTTTTACCGCAGGAGGAACAAGACTATCACCTGGGATATGTAGATAATTCATTACATAGACAGCTTTTTCCAAGCGGGCTTGAGGCGAAAGGGACAATTCTCCCCCTTTTTGTTTGTGAAGCAATTGCTTCAGGGTATGATGGGTGCATTCCACGATAGCTTGCCCTGTGGGAGAATGTGGAGTCCCAGTGATAGGAACAATACCCCATAAATTGCAAAAGGTGGCAAAATTATGACCAGTATAACCCAGGCCGTTATCAGTTTTCAAGGTATGTGGAATCCCAAGGGCAGCAATAACTGTGCGTAAATGTTTTAGAACATGTTTCGTGGTTTCTCCTGTTTGTATAGTGGCCCATACTGCAAAAGAAAAACAGTCAACAGACACATGAATAAATTTAAATCAGCCAAGCTCTGGAAAATGCGTTACATCCATTTGCCATAATTTCAAGGCTCCAAGTCCTCTCGGATTAACTGCTGTCCCCAATGGCTGATGAAGTTGTTGACAATCACTGCAAGACGCCACAATAGCTTGTGTATCAGTCCAGGAAATGTGAAATTGCTGGTGCAGGACCTTTGCTGATTGATGAAAAAATTGATGCAACTGCGCTGCTTCTTGAAATTTATTTCCTGCAGGAGCAGCCCAGGCAGGAGAAACTAAATAATCTGCTCATGCATTGCCTTCGGCTAGGCTACACTAACTTAGAAAAACTACGAATATGAGTAACAAAATAAACACAGTGTCTTTTTGATAAAGCAAAAAGCAAGTGGTGAAAAAGCAAGCAGTGAAAAAGCAAATATAGGTCATGGTTATTCAATTCCTTTAACAATGCACGTTCTAAGCGACAAGTTACTCCTACCAATAAAGTGAATCACATACAACATTAATTGGCTGATCATTCCATTTTTCAAATACTACTGCTACTGCCAATAACTCTAAGTACTGAGTAGAGTGGCTGTTTGTTTCATGTAAAACTTCCTGTTTCCACTGACCTTTCTCTCTCCTAACGTAAGTAGCCTTCCCAGTTTTGACACTGGCATCAGTGAAAATCGTTATTCTATGAACCGGCTTAGAAGAACAAAGGGATTTTGAAATTATCTCAGTATTTGTTACAAATGTGAGCATTTTATGTCCTGGCGTATAAACACTGAGTTTATAAACACTGTAAACTCCAAAGTAGCAATTTGCAAGTCTCTGCTATGTCTTAGCATCCAATTTAAATATACTCTAGTTGTTGGCACAATAATTTCTGCAGGCTCTAAACCAGATATTTCTATTACCCAGTTTTTGCTTTTCATTATAATATGAGCTAATAATTCCACAGGTGTCATTATAGTTTTCTTTGGTTGTGCTGGCAAAAAGATCCATTCCAATATACACAACAGATCTGTCTGTTGGGCCCATTGAAAATAACTGCAAACACATATTTTTGGCTAAATATAGCTACTGCAATATTCAAATCTGGATCCAGTGGGACGTATAGCCTTGTACAATTTTTTTCCCAATATTTTCAAGAGCCTTTTGTGCTGCTTCAGTTAAGTTTTGAGGAGCATTAACACCCCCTCCTCCTGACAATACATGTAACAGAGTTTGTAAATCTGAATTGGTGATACGACATATTGTCCACACCCAATTAATATCACCTACTATTAAAAAATAGTTAAGGATTTTAATAGTAGGGTTTAACTCGATTTTCTGTAGCCTCACTGTGCTTTGATCTATTATTGAACCCAAATATTTCCATGGTGGCATCTGTTGTATTTTTTTCTGGTGCAATAACCAATCCTTTCATTTTCAACTATTGTTCTAATTCTATAATAATTTGTTCTCTGTCCAATTGCATTCCTGCAATCAAAAGATCATCCATATAATGATAAACAATTAATTCTGGATGCTGTTGCCTGAATGGTGTCAATGCCCAGGCCACAAAAAATTGGCACATAGTAGGGGAATTTTTCATACTTTGTGGCAAAACGGTCCATTCATATCTCTTGTAGGGTTCTTGCTTGTTAACAGAGGGAACAGAAAAAGCAAAATTTTCACAATCTTCTGGATGCAATGGAATGGTGAAAAAACAATCTTTTAAATCAATTATCAGTATTTCCCAATGTTTTGGAATCATACTGGGGGACGGTAATCCTGGCTGAAGTACTCCCGTGTCTTCCATTACCTTATTTACTTCCCTTAAATCATGTAACAAATGCCACTTGCCACTCTTTTTAGGAATAGTCCTTGTTTCCCACATTTAAAACAATGCGGTCTTTTATCTCCCTGACCTTGTTTTACAAGCAGCTTTACAGTCACGGCAAATGCTTCAGCCATTAAAATAGCATTTTCTGCTGGCGTCCCGACTTTTTCACACACCTCCATCATATCTACTATTGAAGCAGTGCAAGGGAGTGCCATCAGAATTCTTCTGCATGCCGAATTAGCATTTTGAACTGCTAGAGACATAAGTACAGAATCCCTTGCTGCTTCGGGAATGCCGGACTTTTGAATACTTTCTCACAATCTATCCAAAAAGGACATGTATGTTTTGGTTGGTCCTTGTGCTACTTTAGTAAAAGGTAGCACTATTTTGCCATCCTCAGGCATTTGCCTCAGAGCCTCTCAAGCTGCATGGGCTGACTGACGTAAAATCTGTACATTCATTCGGCTCTGTACTTGAGCATCAATAAACGTGCCCGTTCCTGTTAGCATTTCTACAGATGCATATTTCAAAGGATCACCATCATCCCTGTATAAGTTAGCTACAGCAGCTTGTTGACATAAATCAGTCCACTTAGACTTCCACAATATATATGGCATCCCTGTAATTAATAATTGCATTAATTGTTGACAATCATAAGGGCAAAGAATATTGGACCCAAAGATGTTATCAATAAATGACTGTGTGAAAGGATTTTGCAACCCACAATCACAAACTGATTTTCTAGCTTCTTTAATCACCTCCCAAACAAAAGGTGTCCAGTGGTTAGGTTTCTGGCCCCTGCCAGGATCTCTGCCTCCCAACACTCCTGGAAAAGCCCCAGGAATAAATTCTCCCTCTATTATGGCATGCTGTATAACTCCTTTCCAGCATTTCTCAAAATAGCTTGGCCCTGACCCATCACTTGACCCTGATCCACCACCCTCTCTCTGTTTTCCCTCTCTCTCCTGTAACTCTTCTGTTTCCATTTCCTTACATCGAATCTGCTGCAAACAATCCCAGTCTGACTCTCCCCCCAAACCCTGAGTTACTTGCTTAAGTCTTTCCTCCTGTCTGATGTTTCTTATGTCATTTTCCCATATGGTCTCTCCCACTCCGCGTTCTGTTGTTCTCGTAATTGCTGTTCCGTAATTGCTGTCGGCCGTGCACGCTCCTGCTCTTCTATCTTCCAGAGTATCTCGAGACCCCAGTCTGCTGCAGGCAGCGGTGGTGCGGGAACAGCACAAGGTGGCGGAGGTGGAAAAGAAAAGTCTCCCCCCGGAGGGATAGGTGGCAGAGGCAGATACTCAGTGTCAACTTCCACAGGTGCCGCCGGAGGTGGCTAAGATTGTGTTGAGGCTGTAGGCACAGCAGGTACCTCCTCAGGGACACTTGGATACGGTAAGGGAGGTTCAAAAGCCGTGATAACAGGGCGTGCTATCGGGGCTGCCACAAATGCCCTGTGTGGCCTCATATGAAAGCAGCTGCCTGCTCTGCTTTTGTATCTTGCAAGGTCACATAAACTAATTTCCACACTGTAGCCAAAGAACGGGTTTCCTTATCCCCGTTGCTAACAGCGTCCCACAGGCGGTCACCTACTCCCTTCCAAGTTTCTAGATTAAAAGCTGTATTTGGCTCGGGTGCATAGCCGTTTTGTTGGCACCATAGCAACAATCGTCTCAATGTGGACTCCTCATATTTCACCCCTCTCATAGAGAGTATTTTTAACAGTAACCTGACTATGGCCCCTTCTTCTGCAGAAACCTTCTGCCCCATAGCTGCACCGGCTGTTTACCTCAAGGGTATCCCATTGCAACGTCTCTTGATAAATCCCAGAGCTCCCTTGCTCCCCTGGCTCACAGCCCAGCTGCGCCAGAATCTCCAGCCGGTCTTCTCTGTCCAGGTGTCTCCTCCACTTCTTTTTGAAGTATCACATTCGGGGTCACCATCTGCGGAGAGAAACAATGGACTCTACATGATTCAGTGTGAATCAAGCAGAAGCCATTTTATTGATTAACTACTGTCCCTAATATACAATTCTTGCTTTCCCTAGACATGATTGTGCATATAGGTTAAGGCCTATTTTCACACGCTACTTTATGCTTTATGATTGGCTCTTGTATGTGTGTCACATCATCTGTTGTGTATGTCACAACTGTCCTTCAGTTTGCATTTTCTTTCCCTTTTCTTCCCTTTTCTCAGGATTATGCTTTGTTGCTTGTTCCTTTCTCACAACCTCCCTATGGATTCTTCCCCTGTGTACGTGCTCAGATCCTTCTGTCTTACATGCTCTGGGTTTTCTATTTTATGGCTGGTTCACGATATGTCCATTTTCTAGTAAAAACATGGTTTCCACAGCCATCTGGGCTTTTGTCAATTTCTTACCCTTGTAGGAGTGGTCTTACTTGCTTCTTGATAGACATGTTGTTCTGAGACCAAACTGCTAGGGAAATAACCAACTGTCCCCATATGGTCTTCATACTGTTCTCCATAAACCTTCAAGCAAGGAGATGTATAATTAGATACCTTAAAACACTCCTCATCTGGTTTGAGCTGGTTTATCACTTAGTCAAAAGGAGTTACCAGTAGTGTTCTTAGTCTGGTTTTCCATTTCCTAGGTTCTAATCAGCTGGTACATGAAACTAAGCATTGACAGAAGTTCTGATCTAGGCATACATTTTTTGAGTAAATGAATACTGCTTATAGTTTATCTGGATGTTTTTTGTAAACACAGCTGATCTTTATCTTTGCTTCCCTTAAATTTAAGACTTTAATGGCCCCTGAGATAAAAGCTTTCTCCTCCACCATTTTCATAAACAGCCACAGAAATTAACTGTTGAGCCCTTCTGTAAAGGTTCAGTTCATAATTACCATATAGCTATTGAAGATATTTCATTTTAAAAAAGAAAAATATTAAAGCCCTTCAAGTCTCCTCAACCAGTTTAAACATTCACTTTTAAAACTAAGTTGCTGCTTTAAGCCCCACAAGAGCTCAGCATTTGCATCCATGTCTTGACAGTAGTGCGTTAATCTACTTCCAGTTTGTTCATATACACAAGAATCAACTCTTATACTTGCAGCCCAGAATTCTCCAGAGTCTTTTTCATTCATTAGTTTTGAATAAACATAAATCAACTGTCCCTTCTTAATATTAATGAACCTGCAGTCTGAAGCAATATAATCCTCTTCTGCTCTGGCAAGGGAAATGGTGTCTGGGAGGGAAAAAAAAAGGCAACAGAAGAATGAGGTGGATGAATTTAATGCATACATACTTTTACAGAAATATAAATACACATGACCTTGTATGTATACATATAAAAGTAGGTTATCTTGAAACAGTAAAAGTCTTCAAGAATTTGTTCTGTGCATTTTTCTATTCTCCAGTAAGCAAAATAACAGCTTAAGATGCCATTTCATCAGTGAAAAGTTATAATCCCTCTCTACAATTTTCAGTTAAGTGAAAAATGTCCCTTTACAAAACCCTCGGCTGTGGCTGCGGTGCAGACGAGGGCTGTGTCCCATTTTTCAGTAAAACTGCATGTGACATTCTACACAGCCACTTGAAAAGACAAATATATGACAGAGCTAAATAAGCAAAGTAGTTTTCCCTGCACCTCCACCATTATTTTTGAGACTGTTTTGTCCTCAAAGTTAAAACAAATTTACTTACAGACACAGTCATCAGCAGCACACAGCTTCTTGCTGATAAGCTTCTCCATAAAAATTCCAGTTGCAAGAGGACACATTAATCTGAGACACAAAAGTAAAATCATCAAATAAACACTTTGTGTCATTTTTCTTTGCTGCAGCACTTACTGAGTGTGGGCGAGGTCCAGCAATCCCCATCTTTTATGGAAGAGGCAGACACCCGGACAAACACACCGAGCTAATAGGAAGGGGCTGTGGTGACATTCCATCCCACCAGAAGAGCCGTAGGCAGGGGGAAAACCTCAGGGCTGACTTATGAAGCTGAATCCCCTCCCAAAGCCATTCTGTATTAACATTTCAATCAGCAACTGTATTATTTAAACATGCTAAGCCCTCCTAGAGTTGTCCATAGCCTTAATCGTGCTTCAGGCAAAGTCTGAGAATGAAAATTAAGTCAGACCCTGGTAGGAAGCAAATGATATTACATCCTTCTTAATCCTCCTGTCCTTAATTTTCCCAAATGCTCACTGGCAAGCACAATCTGCCCTGGACCAAAAACCCTCAGTGTCAGAGATTCCCCTGTTCCTGTCTACAGAAAGGACCTACTGGGACGATAGCAGATGGATGCAATGTAAACAAACAATTAGGGAGCTGCAAGGCAGGAAAAAGGCTTTGCAAGTCAGCAATTAGAACTTGAAATCTAAGAATTCAAGCACTGTGTACTTGTACAGGCAAGATCCCTTCCACAGGGAGAGGCAGTCAGAGCAAAACACAGAGGTCATGCCAGGACAGCAATCATTTCCCTTTTCTTTACCTAGCTGACCTCGACTGAGGGTTTGCAGGTCCAAGACACTAAACAGTGCCACGGGCTGACTTAAAAGGTCCTCTTTACACCCTGGAGACGATACCTAGAATTCATTTAAATCCCACAAATCTTGTCCTAGCATACATTAGACTTGTAGGGAGTATTTTAATTAAAATAGATGCAGGCACATGAACAAAAGGAACACACACCACAGCAATTCACAGCACAGCTGTCAGGCTACAGCAGGCTGGGTCTGGATCAGCATGTGGAAATAACCAAGGGCAAATGTGGAAATTCCCACATTGCACTCCTGTCAACCAGTGTTTCCCAATTCATGAGGAGGCCTGAAGAGCTGCTTGCTGTACCAGCTTTCAGTTCCCAAACAGAACCACAGAAATTGTCAGCTGTCATCAAAAATCCTCCACTCTTTCAAAGAAAGTGCATCATGCAACTTCTAGCATCACCTTCCCATCACAGCTGACTTCACCACATTCTAGCCTTCCTGCCGATTACTCCTTCCTCCAACCTCCCGTATGTTGTGTCCAACTTCCTTCACAGACGGGTCCAAACCCTTTAAATGAAAAAAGGTGAAGAGCAATGGTAGTCATGTGCACACAAACTAGTGGGATGCAATGACAGCATAATTATTACCTATGAAATTATGACCGCAGGAAGAAAAATAAAAGGTTCATGATGGAGCGACTGTCATTTTTGCTCTTACAGGCACATTGAAACAACTTTAATTTGCAAGTATTAGAATACTTGTGAAATCACACATACACAAAATCACCAAAAAGAATGAAAAAATACATAAATGGAGATAGGACAGTAATTGAGATGACTGTGAAAGACGCATCATGTTGCAATCTGCTCTGGGAGCAGGTGAACTTTCAATTTTCCAGCTCTTGTGCAAAAAAAGGTGGGTTATGTTGCAGATACTAAAAACTACAACTTTTTAAAGTAACTTATTCCAAAATATTTAGAACAGTTACAATTCACAATACTGTATCTGATTACTTCACTGCATCCCGTGTACTTCATTTCACACAAAACCTAGACAGTTTTTAACAAATGAGAAAAAAGAAAGTAAAACAAACCCTAATCCTAAGAAGCATTAGGACAGGTATTTTGAAAAAGCCTGGCTAAAACCCAGAAACTTTTATGTTTCCTCTCAGGACTTGCTTCTACTGCCAGACACCAAGAAAAAACCAAGCTGAACAACTCCGCTGCCAAACTGTAATCAATTTCTATCTATACCTGGGGAAAAAACCCACTAATGATAAGCTGTATTTCCTAAGTGAAAAACAGCTGTCCCCTTGATAATGAGGTTGAATGCTGTATTTATTCTGAATAGGCTGGCATTTAGCATTCCTGATCATACTTTTTGCTCTGGAAAGACAGCTATTTTTTAGCACTCATTTCTGAGAAATAAGGATAACCTTAAAAGTTCTTAAACTGAATAAAGCCCTGCAAGCCTAATCAATAATGAGACAGACTTGAGGAAAAAACATGGCTTGAAAACAGCATATTTATATTTTATTTTATAAAAATTAGTATTTCAACAGAAAAAGTTACTATCCAGGCGATCTGTGGAAATCCTACATCGTGTGCCCTGGTCATTGTGGCAATTCTATTCGAGTCTTATATTTTCTGCAGAGAACAGCAAACATGCTAGCTGATGAGAGTTACTGGTGTTTAAAAAAACCCAACACCTATCCACAGAACTCCTTTAAAGGAGCATATGGTTATTTCTTCGCATAAGTGATTTTCATGGCATGAGATGGAGTGATCTTGAATCCTTGGAGAGCATCTCGAGCAGCCCCTGCTTGATTCTCATTTTCAAACTCCACGAATGCAATGTCATGGCGCCCTGGCACTAAGCGTACTTCTTTGAATCCAGGAAACCTTTAAAATAAAGTGAGAGTAAAAACATACTTATTAGCTTGATAATACATCTCTCTTCAGTAGCTTTTTATCAGAAGCATCTACTATTGCAACAGTTATTACTAACGAAAAATTGAAACTGAAGGGTTTTACATGTTCTATCCTTAGAACTATGCCTCAATTAAGGAATATCATGTGGAAGCAATTTAATCAGTCCTGTACACATACAGGAGCAATCTAACTAGTTTTAAAACTGCTCCTGCTGTCCTAAAGACTTTAGTATTACAGTCGCCAGCTTAAATCCAGTGCAGATTGATAGCAGATAAATTGCACAATCAAAACCAGCTATGAAAAAGATCCAATTTACTTCCTGAACCAAGTCATCAGAACTGACATCTGTAACCTTGGCAGTAAGACAAACAACTGAAATACCTTCAGAAGAAACTATTATTTCTAAAAAGTCAGCTTGCCAACTGAGAAAACACATGCAGGTTACGGAAGAATTCAAAGGAGAAATAATTTCTATTCAAAACTTACTGATTAAATAACATGGACAGCATCATCTCATTTGTTTCCTCAGGCAAGTTATTAAGGAAAAGGATGTAGTTTGGTGGGTTATCAGGCACCTGCAACATGAGAAGATCAAAGCTCAGAAGACTATACATAGATGCATACAGTTCCTTTGCATCTTCCTGCATGATTATTTGAACCAAGACACATTTCTTTCGTTTTGCTCGTAACATTCTATCTGGGCTTCAGCACACCTTTATCAATATGCAGACAGAGCCCCCTGGGTCTTTTATATGGATATATTAATTTGGAGTGGTTCTTACTTCCACAAAAATCACAATACCATACTGTTTTAGATGTCACAGTTAACTTGTCAAGAGCTGACACTACCGTACTCTCCGCACCCAGGTGCCTAAGTAGTGGCTGCAGTGCTGTCCAAGACACCTGTATGGCAGTGGTAGAATGTATGAAAGACTCACATCCTTCTGGAAAGCAGTGGGAAGCCAAGCCCTGTTCACCTGCAGTACCACCCAAATACTGAATATCTCTGGACAACCAAAATTCACAAAACCCACACGGTTTTATTACAGAGCTCAATTCAAATTTCTTAATTAGAAACCCCTTTAGATTTAGTGTTGGAACCCTGGGTTCTGAGAATTTCAGCCTTTCAGTGCTGACAAGCAGTGATCCTCAGAAGCACACTGTATTTGACCCGAAACCTTGGGAAAAGCTCCCTAAATTGTGTGATAACACTGAGGTTGTTGCTGTGTAATTAAAACTTGTATCACTGGCTGGAATATGTAGAGATGTAGAAAATTAGGTTTAGGGGATATAGGTTACAATATGGAGGAATTTGGGTGTGGATCTTTCTTTCTCCTTTCTCCTTCTTCTTCACACATCTAGGGGTTATGCTATTGGGTCAAAAGTCCCGCACTGCAGGACATGAAAAGTTAGTAATTGAATTATAAATAAAAACAAAGTTACTTGCTATTTCATAATTGGTTAATTTAGACCTTAAAAAGCCTTGGAAGTTAGAACTCACGGCCATTTTCCACCTTGTTAACTTGAAAGCACACCTGGTGCAGCTGTATTATAGATAAGATATAATAAACAACTAAGTCCAAACAAGAATTCTCAGTCTCCTGCCTTTTAATTCAAACTCTGAGTAAAAGAACTCACGAAACAGAAACAAAGAAGAAATGGCAAAAAAGAGGAAAGCAAAAACCAGGAAAATTAATAGTTTAGAGCTTTAGTCTTTTAACAGATTTGCCTGCTAATATAAATTTGTAGCCACCCACCACAGACAAGGCTCAGTAGTCATTTGCTGATACTGGAATCTTCAAGTCATCGAGTACATTATACAAGTAAAAATAAACCAGACACCTCAGGTTCAAACATCCTCAAAGCAGTGCCAAGTAAGTTAAAGCCTCAGCAGAACAATTTCCTTCTACTGATGGAAATATTCCAGGTACTGCCATTAGAAAATAAACTTCTGAAGTTCAAAGAAATGCCCAAACACTCAGTGTTGTGCTTTGATGCAAACTGACATACACATATTGTGTCTGAAAATCCAGGGAGCAAGACCTTTTCCTCTGTTGATTACGTATGCAATGACAGTACTCAAGAAAGATGCAGGACAGGCAAAGATACTCTTCTATGGTACTTGCTCTCCTGCAGATCCTGGCTCTTTACCACTTTCACTTCTAACATGAATCATTTAGAAGGTCACTGAGCAGACAAGCTGAATGAAGTGTAGGGAGTTGTTCCTACATCTATCTCCACACAATCCTTTGAAAAATAGGACACTTGTGAGAAAAAAGAAAAAGTGAGCAGAGAACCCCCAAACTCCTGAAATAAAGCTTTTAGGCAGATATTTTGGCATCCTGTGTTGTCTTCCTTCTCCTTATCTGCTACTAGAAAAAATAAGTTAAAGGGAATTTATTAACAAAGAAAAAAATTAAGAATCCTTCAATTGATACTAAACACAGTCCGAATTTAAGAATCCAGTATGATTTGGTAATAGTGCTGTTTTCTCTAAAGTAATAAGAAACTGCAGGTTCTCATTTCCTATCAACCAGATATAGTAAAAGAGGCATTTTTGTGAGAAATGAGACAACTCTTAAAAAGATTAATTTATTGAAAACAGAAAAATTGAAAAATTACAGAAATTAGAAAAATATAAAAATTTGGGATCCTATGGCTCAGTAGATGGTATGCCCCAGGAGTGCAGGGATTTGAGATCTTCTGGCTGAGACAGCACTACCCCTCAGATAGAGAAAAAGAACTTGCAGCGCTGGGCTGACTTTAAAAAAATTACTAAAAGCCCCTTAAAAGGGGTAAGGCTTTTAATGCCCAGCACCGATGTCTCCCACAGCTAGTCTGGTGAGAGCAAGAGAGGAAAAGAGAGCCCACCTCTCCACTTCGTCCTTTTTATAGTTTTTGCTCCGCCCACAGCCCGCCCCTTCGGTCCAAAGCGATTGGTGCTTTCCCTTTGATGTATCATCTCCGTCCACCAATGGCTCATCGTTGTCAGGGGGGGTGGTAGTAGTTGAGATAAGGGGAATACAATACCTTCATTAAAACTCAGGTATTCAGGTTGCCATGGAACTTGCCTGCAGAGTAATGGCTCTGTAGCTAAAAATAGCAGCTGGCTATTAAGACTGGGTGGGGTTTTGGCCTTGGAATCAATGCAAGTCCAACACATCTCAAAACACTTGTAAAAGTATACAGTAAACACAGGAAAGGTAACTCTTATAGTGTATAGGTGGTTTGAAGTTTGAGAAGGGGCAAGTTTGTGATTTTTAACTGGGAAAATTTTAACTGGGAAGGGTGCAACTCTATTAATAAACTACTTTAAACAAATGAAAACACTGATAATGGAACTGGATTTTTGTACCTGGGCTGATGGGTTAATTGTAACATTCAATTTAAAAATAACTAACTCAAACTTAATTAATTAAAACACTTAATATGCAAAGACCAAGCACAAATAGGGATTTCATGTATGACACATTTGTTTTGTTTACTGTGACGTAGCTATTAGACAAATCTCTCATAGGACAAAAACAAAGCTGTAAAATACATCCTCAAGCTTCCATGTGCAACAAATGATTGTTCATAGAGAGTAAACATTCATGCTTTTACTTATAAAAATAAAAAAGCATTACCTGATTCTGTGGTGTAGTCCCTGGGGCATTGGCTGAATTCTGTGTTGCTCCCTAGCAAATAAGTACAAAACAGTTTTACAAAGGTGTTCCATTAGCAACAGACAGGCACACATCACTACGTTTCTCTACAACTCAAGACATATATTAAGGGTTTTTTTGAGCTACAATCCAAGGAACATTTGCTGCCTATGAGACACCTCCCAAAGGGAACAAAGTGTGTGAATTTTGCTTAGCTCCAAAACCAGGCAATCAAAAGAAATAACATCACTAGTATCTGATCAATCTGTGGCTGAGTCAAGTAGTTCTCCACATTACAGGATTTGATTTAATAGACAGGGAGGAAGAGGTTTTGAAAATGAAGGCCTAGACACGTACCCTGGTTTCACCTAGGATAGAATTAATTTTCTTCTTAGTACAGTGTGTTTTGAATTTAGTATGAGAGTAACACTGATAACAAACTGATGTTTTGGTTGTTGCTAAGTAGCGCTTGTTTCAATCAAGGACTTGGCAGTTTCCCACGCTCTACTAGCGAGCAGGTGCACAAGAAGCCAGAAGGGAGCCAGGACAGCTGACCAGAACTGGCCGAAGGGATATTCCATAGTACAGAACATCCTGTCCAGTATATAAACTGGGGGGAACTGGTCAGGTACCTTGATGTCTTCTGCTATACTTCAGTACAAAAACTACTAAATGTTGTTAGTTCAGGTGGGCCAACCCTTAGTGGAGATAAATTCCAGACCAACTCCTGTTAATCTAACATCGACCATCTAATATCTAATGGAAACGAATTATCTTATTCCCATTTACCATTCTTCTGTTGTTATTGGGTAACATGGGATTAAAACACTGAAGAGAAAAGCTGGTTGAACACTTGAAGCCAGTGCTAAAGGTAACCACACTCTCCTTTTTTTTCCTTTTCTAAAAAGAGGCTAGTTTCTACCTTGGTTTGTTGTACCTTTGCCCTACATCTTTATTTTCATCTGGTAATGGCAAAGGAGGAAGAAAAAAGGAACAGCAAGTACTACATAACCAGCCCCCTCTCCTTCAACTTCTAGCAAATGCTCGAGTTCTAGATAATCGACAGACCCCAATTTAGGGAATTGAAAATTAACAAAAGACAACAGTAAGTCCTAATAAAGCAGTTATTTAGAATATCTTTTGTGGGGGCTTGTTTTGTTTGTTTGTTTTTTGGTTTGGTTTTAATTTTTTTCCCCTCTAAACAGAGAGCCAGCATACCTGGATAACCTTTTTATTTGGTTGGTTTGCTGACTGCTCCAGAGTTTTGGCTTTCTTCTTTTCCTTCCTTTTTTCCTTATCAGCAAAAGTCCCACGCATTTTAGAGATTATATCAGAGTCTGTTTTTGCATACTGAATACGCTTTTTAAAAGAAAAAAGAAAAACGGAGTATATTCTGCAGTTAATAATACTGAACATTTTGCACCACTTTCATTAACTGTGTATTTACACTTTTTTTTTGCAGGAACTTTTTATATTAAAAACATTGTTATAAAGTGTAGGTACAGTTATAGAGTAACCAATTCTCATAGTTAATTCTGACACAATTACAGAGGTCTAAAAAAAAACCCTAACATGTAAATTACTAATTTTAGCTTATTGAAATCAGAACTCCATTTATCTAACAACATCTTTTTAACATCTGTTAAGGTAACACGTACACAGAGATACATTTGAGATACACAGAGGACATTTGAAAAAATTAGATCTAGCTTCTATTAAAACTGTAAGTTTTCAATCCCATTTTAAGGGGAGTTAAAATTTGTCAGTGATTTCTCAGATGTCTGCAGAAATGTGAGCTCAGCAAAACTCAAACTTCTTAAACAGAAAATGCAATCTTAATCTCAACAAGATTGCATAAATGCTGCTGGTCTTTTGACAAAGGCCCCCCAAAACAGAAAGTTAAGCAGATGCAGGCATAACTATACTGGTGCACAACATTATTGTTTATGCACACAATCCTAATGTTTTTCCTATCAGAGACTACCTCAATACAAAACTACACAGCAGCTTAAGATTTCTTTTAATGCTTTCGTTTAGTGCTTAGAGTATACAGACTGCAGTCAATGTTCAGAGAGGGAAATACATTTGAAAGCTTATAAAGCCTTAATCTTTTTATTTCTTATTGAATTCTACTGAGCACAAAACTCCTTAAGGATAAATGGTAGGACTGAGCTTGCAAAATTCTGTGTTAAGGATTTAATTAGAGAATCTGAAGGTGCTAAGGCAAATAGCTTATGGCTCAGCAGCACAACTGCTCTCTTCAGTGCTCAAAGCCATGAGCTAAGAGCCAGTAGTAATGTACTCATCCATTGGTGAAGTTGTGGGCCATTTGCATGTATTGTTACACATCACCAACAGTTGCAGAATTAAGAGATACCTAATTATCCAAGCAGGCAAGAACAAAGCAGGTCAATTGTGCTATTCTGCATGTTATGAAGTACATTACTAAATCATGTTCTATCAACCAGCATTGTATTTGTTTCACTGAAGTTATACTGAAATGCAGTTACTTGGTTTGGTGATCTGCAGTCAAGAAGAACTGGCCATCATTTAAAAAAAAAATAATCTGGAAAGTAAACTGTGGAGATCTCACCCTCCTCACTGTTACCCCAAAAAGGAAGCATCATATCCTAGCTATTCATTACAAATCTAAGAGTAGTTAATGTTACTCTACATAAATTGACTGAAAACATCTAATTTCAATAATATTACAGAATTAATTTAACTAGTTCAATGGAAGACATAATGAGTAAAATGAAAGTATTTAAGATCTTAAAAACTCTAATCCAGCATAGAAAAACAAAAAGCCCCCAGTTAGGAAATCTAAATGTTAAGTTCAAAGTGTGTGTGTGTTGTAACTGCAATCTCTTCAGCATCCCTCCACCTCGCACAAATGCAGATACTCATCCGGATGTGACATGACTGTATAATCGTTTGGTAACAACTACATAGAACAGTTCATTCCCAAGGTGCAAGTACCAAAACACTGTATCATACCATCAGGGTATTTTTCTTCTTTACAAAGGTAACAAAATAACTTACCATTGGTTTCCCATAAAATGGAAAGCCTTGTAGCTGTCTCAAAGCATTGGTAGATGATCCAAGTTCTTTAAATATAACAAATGCCTGTCCTCTCATCTTCATGGTCTTTAAAGCCACAATGTCGACAACATGACCGAACTGTGAGAATAATGCGTACAGGGACCTCTTCAGCTCTGGAGACCAAAGGATAAAAGAGATTATAACAGGTTGCATGCAAATTTCCACTTCTACCGAGTCTGCTGTCCTTTGGGAACAGTGTTTTTTATGAACTTTAGCTCACACAGTGAGTACATGAGTTTGTCAAAACTGTTGCATTTGTCCAGGTTTTGTAGGCTGGTGTGCAACATTTGGTTTCACATCTCGAGGATTCAGGTAGTGAAGAAGTTGTAGTGTCATCCATTCTACCATTCTGAGGGAGTAACAATTGCATAAGAGTATGTAAAAATGTATTTTCATGTATGTATATATACACACACCCTCACACAATCAAGTATGATGTATGACAGCCATCTCAGGCTGATCGGAAAATCCAAACTGAAACAAGCAGCAGTAAAGATATGACGTAAAACAAGAATGCAGCAAAATAGTAACTACCTAAAGGCTAATTAAAGTTGGAAATTTTTGTTGTAACTGTTTAATCAACTTTCTCACTCACGTAAAGTATTTTTGAATATTCTGGAGCCAAGTGATTTTTGTATGATTCTACTGCACCTTACAGCTGCAATGGATTTGCTTTAATTATTTACAATCACCTCAATACATGCCAAATTAAACCTTAGTCCTATCCAAATTAAGCTAAATAAATAATTTGTACTGTGCAATCATTCTAACACACAAACCTTACATTTGGACTATTTTAGCAATGTAAGAATGCTGCCTCTTCTTCATTGCTGTTGATAATAACTTGATAATACCAGTCCACTGTCACTTTCACCACCTGCTCCTGACTAACCATAGTGTGCTATTTTTTTTTTATTTAAAAAAAGGTTTTCTATCAAAACACTTTTCCTAAAATTATTTTAAGACCTGTATTAAGTAGAAAGTAATTTGTAATCTTAACAGATAATTTCATACCCTACCATTAACCCATGGGAGTCCTACGAGATTTAACAAGACCAAATGCAAGGTGCTACACCTGGGTCAGGGCAACCCCCAGTATCAATCAGTCCAGGCTGGGGGATGGACAGATGGAGAGCAGCACTGGGGAGAAGGACTTGGGGTGCTGGTGGAGAAAGGGCTTGACATGAGCTGGACATGTGTACTCACAGCCCAGAAACCAACCCTGTTCTTGGCTGCATCCAAAGCAGGGTGGGCAGCAGATGAGGTATGGGATTCTGCCCCTTGGCCCCACTCAGGTGAGACCCCACCTGCAGTGCTGCATCCAGATCTGGGGTGCCCAGCACAGGAAGGACATGGTCCTGTTGGTGCAAGTCCAGGAGGCCACCAAGTTGATTAGAGGAATGGAACACCTCTCCTATGAGGAAAGGCTGAGAGATTTGGGGTTGTTCAGCCTGGAAAAGAGAAGGCTTAGGGGTGACCTAACTGTGGCCTTCCAATACCTGAAGGGAGCATACAAGATGGAAAGGGACTATTTAGAAGGGCTTGGAGTGACAGGACAAGGGGAAACGGCTTCAAACTGAGACGAGGCTTAGATCTGATATTGGGAAAATATTCTTTACTATCAGGGTGGTGAGGCCCTGGAACAGGTTGCCCAGAGAGGTTGTGGACTCCTCATCCCTGAAAGTGTTCAAGACTGGGCTGTAGGAAGATCTGAGCAACCTGATCTAGTGGGAGGTGCATTTGTTTGCTTTAGCTACTGTTTCATTACAAGAAAGCGTTAGCCGGGAGCTCGGCTCATGACCACCTCCTGCTCGGTACTTCATAGGCCTGGGAGTCCCGTTGTAAGACAAGTGCCGTGTGCAAGTGCATGACCAGGCCCCACTGGACAACCTCCCAGTTCCAGAGGCAACCGGCAGCCACCCGTACCTTCCTTCTTGATCTTGTCATTGATGTTGTTGATGTAGATGGTGTGGTTCGGCCTGATGTCCATTCTCGGCGGCACCTGCGAACCTGCCTGCGGGCAGAGCACACAGGGGAGGCATTAGCGGCGGCCGGGGCGCTCCGACCCCCGGCTGCGGCAGCTGCCAACGCTGGCGACACCTCGCAGCCCCGGGCAGCGGCACCGCGAGCCCGGGGGCCGGCTTGTCTCTCTGTATGTCTGCTCGCCCGTAGGCCGCACACCCGCCCCGCTCCTGCCCTCTCCGGGCGGGCGAGGGCTGCAACGGCGGGACAGAAACTCCAGACAGGGAACCCCGAGCCAGCCCCCCTTGCGATGGCCTGGATCCTAGATCCTGGATCCCGGATCCCAGAAACCCTCACCTCCCCTCTCCTGTCCGTTCTCCGGTCCCGATAGCAGCCAACCCGTCCCGCCCAGCAGAGACGCAGCGCAAGCGGCAAAGCCGCTCCCAGAGCAGTCGATGAGCCGAACGCCGATTGAGCCGATGGGGAGTAGTGAGTGCGCGCGGCCCGAGACCAGCGGTATGAAAGGAATAAAACGGGAAAAAAGCAAGATAGGGATAAAAAGGGATAAATATTTGTTGTCGGCTTCACGGAAATCACAGCGAGGCTTGAAACGGGCCGAAATGGGAATTTCTTGCCCCAGGCTTTGGCTCTGTCCTGTCCTAATAGAGCGATAAGGTCTATTTTGTTTGTTTGTTTTCTTTTTGGTTTTGTTTTTGGGTTTTTTTGTCTCTTCACAGCACCTAGAGTAGCAACTTGGGAAAGCATGGAATGGTTTGGGTTGGAAGGACCTTAAAGTTGTAAAGAAAATTAATCCACAAACACCAGAGGTTTATGTCCAAAAAGAAGACAGAGGAGTCCTGTTACTTTATTCGCATAAAGGGAGAGGCCATGGGGCATTCCCCTGGGGTCTCTCAAATTGTTAGAGGATGCAGACCCCTTTTTATCCTAATTTCCCGGCCTCATTTCCCTCTCTCTTTCCCCACTGGCTGAGGTACTTGAGAGGTACAGACTTCCAGAATAGCTTAATACAGACCCCCTTCTTATGTATACCCCCCTTCTTCTTTTCCTATGGAATTTATGATTCTGCCCATTGCTTCTTTTGTCTCTCAGTATCTATCTTTACCTATCAGCAAACCCACAGTTTGTTTGTAAGGACAAATGCCTCTCACTCCTTTCATCAATCAGTGGAATTCCTCCCATTGTTTCTTTGACCTCTCAGTATCTAGCTTTTACCTATCAGCAGACCTACAGTTTGTTTGTAAAGACAAATCTATCTTATTCCTTTCAAAGGTCATCTGGTAAAACCACCCTGCCATGGACACAGACACCTTCCACTAGACCGGGATGCTCCAAGCCCCATCCAACCTACCCATGAATACTGCCTGGGATGGGGCATCCACAGCTTCTCTGAGCAACCTGTGCCAGAGCCTCACCACCCTCATAGTAAAGAATTTCTTCCCAATATCTGGTCTCAACTTGCCCTTTTTCAGTTTGAATCCATCCCCCCTTGTCCTGTCACTCCATAACCTTGTAAACCATTGCTCTCCACATTCCTCCTTATTTATAAGGCCTTATTTATTAGACCTCTCCTTATAAATTAGGCCCTTTCTGAAAGGCCACAATTAGGTCGCACCAGAGGTTCCTCCTCTCCAGGCTAAGTGATCCCAATTCCCTCAGCCTCTCCTCATAGCAGACGATTTCCATCCTGCAAATCACCTTTGTGTCCCTTCTCTGGGCTCTCCCCACAAATGCATGTCCTTCCTGTGCTGGGGATCCCAGAGCTGGATGCAGCGTTACAAGTGGGAGAATGCAGAACCTTCAACATGTCTGTAAACATCCAGTAGGTAACATTTGGTTTTAGTTCCGATACTGAAAAGGCAGTGTATTTTCTTGAATGTAATTCCTTGAAGGTACTTTGGAAATCCCTGTGGTAGTGCTACCTCAGAACAAATAAACAGAGCAGAGACTGAGGCTGCAGCCCTTGAATTTCTGGAATAATTTTGCAGGCTGAATGCCTTCATTTCTATGAATTATTAGGCAGGCTTTTTTCAGAAACAATTTGAAGTTGCAAAGGTTTACGTATTAAAAAGGAGTTATTGCAGGGGGTTATAATCAATGAAGTAGTTTTTCCTTAAGCTAGAAATTATATTTGGGCAGGCCATCTCTTTCTAAAGAAGCAGGAATATTAGTTGGAGTTCTTGGTTCAGTTATATTTCAGGAGAAAAACCATTAGTCCATATTCAGAGCATGTAGGAAGTATATAAAGAAGAACATGAATTAAAGGGAGTCAAAAATAAAAGCCAAAGGCAAATAAGCTGTTGACTGAGGTGTTATTCACTGGTGGAAGAAAACAGTGTGTTCTGCATTTGTTTACAGCAGGGCATGGTGCAGGAAATGGTGTGCCAGTGGATGCCTAATGCAATGCATACATGAAACAAATTCAGAACATGACAAGCAGCAGTTCTAGTCAAGTTTTAGGGTTCTATTTATTTTTCTTTGTTTATTGTCTTAGAGTTAGTTGTTAAGATAAAGCACAGCTTTGAAATCCAAGCCTGGACAATACATTAAAATTCTTCCTCAGAAAGGCTGGCTCTACTGTTTTATGCCTCCATCAGCAGTACAGTCCATGTAACTTTAATATCATTGTTCAAAACTGCTTGTTATTGAGTCAACACAGATCAAGGAATTGGTCTCACAGAATCAAAAATCTTGACATTTTATAAATGATTTTTAAATAAAGTCCTTCAACTGAAGACACTCTAAAGAAAACAAATACAAAAAAACCTGTTGACCTGACACAAAGTAAGGAAGAATTCATGGCTTCTATATTTCATCCAGCACAGCATGCCACACTTACACTTGCTCAGAGTCACTTTAAGCACAGCTGGTTTACTCTTGCAGAATTTGAAAGCAATAAAGCAGAAAAAATGCATCTTTCCTGCTCCTCAGATGGGATTTCACAGTCTGCCTGCCTGTTCAATAGAAGTGACATTAATTCCTCAGGTTGGCTTCCTCCTCACTTCCCTAAGGTTTATTTGAATCACTTCTGTTTCCTTAATCCCCAAACAGAGGTATAGCGCTCCCATATTCACTAAAATGGTCATTTATGTTGTTTATTTAAAAGTCCCTGAATGCTTGAAGTATTGTAAAAATTACGTCTATTTCTTAGAAAGAGTGCCTGCAGCACCTTAATAAGCAATTATGATTCATCACCAATATAATGGGCTGGGAACACAATTTTAGCTTGGACAGGTACCTGCTTCATCAGAGGTTGTCAAAAAACAACTCTGGAGAAACAAAGGGCACAGGGTTCTTTAAAATATCTTTGTAGCCACCACTTCCCCTCTCCTGCCCTTTGCTTAATGTCAAGGAAACCCAGCACTTCACTGTTATTGCTGCTGTTTGTTATGAAACCTGTAATAAAAAACAAGGGTTCTTTTTTCTTCATCTTCCTTTTCTAAATTCAACAAAATTCTCTGAGGTATAAATAACCAAGACCTGTGTATGGTGGAAGCTTCACTGCTTCGTGCCCTCCATATGGCCTTAACTGGATCCACACATAGTGATGCTTCACAGTTTTCATGGCTGTTATTTCCTTTAGGAAGACTGTGGGATAAGCAAACTTACTCTCATTTATCAGTATAGAAATATTTTCATCTCAATTAAACCCACATGCTAGAAAGGAACATGAGTGCAAATGTTTTGTGACATGGCTGGAGTTGTCTGCAGTATTTTTGCTCTGACCTTTGACTGCTCTGTTCTGTTGTCTCGGGGAGAAGGTAATACAAAATCACTAAACATTGGAGCATGGACAAAGACAATGAACAAAGTGACAGGAAATAAGGAAATTCCCTAGCAAGTACAAACTGGCGCTGTGAGCACTTGCAAAGTCAATATACATGAAGCTTCACATTTAAGAAAGAAAATGTTCTTTGATGGGTGAACTATATTCAGTTGGAAGGTGTGAAAGGGAAGGAATTGCTCCCTATAAATCAGGATTTGCTGAGCAGTTGAACTAGCTGCTGTTGCCCAAAGTTGAGGAGTGCACAGGGATTTACAGATCTTTGTTCGCAGGCTCTTCATATGTGATCTCTGCAAACTAACAAAGCAGAGGGGATGGACAGTGTGAAAGCAGGAGAAATTTAGTATTGACAAGAGCTTGGCAACACGCTTGGCAAAGCATCACTCGAACCACCTGAATTAATTGCAACCACTCAGAAAAAGAACCTGGCTGACCCTGTTTGGGGGAGAATAAAATACCCAGTAGCAGAGAGGGAGGCAAACAAAAACACGGTACAGAAGGGGGAAAATGTGCTGCACTTCATTTAATAAGGCTGTTTCATAATCACTAAAAAGATGTCTGAGTGTATTGTTGCTTGATTTAAAAGGAAAGAACCTCTGCACATTCATCTGACATTTATTACTGGCAGTATATACTCTTGATTATTTAATACACTGCTTGACAGACTGTAATTTAGTCAAGAGAGCTTCACTAACCAGGGGAAGAATACACTAGCACAACAAATTATTTATTATTGCTGTTTCAGAGGAAAATAATTATATCATGGCTAATACAACTGTTGCTTGTTCTCTTGACCAAGTTGCCTTTCTCCTTCACTGAGGAAAACAATAAGCACAGCCATTTATTTCTTTGGACCCACTTCTAGTGTATGGAAACAAAAAACTGTTGCATTGTTTAAAAGAAACAAACTACCATTTTAAAGTGAACCAGACTTAAATTTTAGATACTTATATTTGTAGTTAATTAGTTATATCCAGCATATATACATATGGCAAATAAGTATATGTGGCAGTTGGTGAGCCGAGAAAACAAGGGACAAAGAGAGTCCACTGGTGGGACAGTGCCTAGTACCGAAAGATCCTCCCCAAGTTACGGTGAACAGAAGAAGCTTCCCCCAGGAAGCTTTGCTCTGCTATGTTAATGTTCCCCAGTTCTGCTTGCCTGGTTGGCCCGTTGGCCTCCCTGCCCCTTGTTACCTTATATGTTCCTGCCCTAGAAGGTTTTCCACTCCAGATTCCCCCCATTGGCTCTTGCCCCATCGCCACTCCCCCAGAGTTTCCCTGTTGGTTCCGTTATCCTAGTCCCACCTGTGTACTGCCCCTGTGCCCTCAGATCATTGGTCCCTGATGCTCAATCTGCTCCCGTACTTAAAGCTGGACCCTCCATTGTTCTTTGTCCCTGGAACCCTTCACAGTGTGGCTGCAATAAATCTCCTCCCGTGGAACCCCATACGAAGATCCTTCCCGGCTCTTTGTCATCGATCTGTTTACTGGAGCTATCCATGCATGTGTGCGTGTACGCACGTGTGTGTGTGTGTGGTGGTCCTGCTGAGCGGCTTTGCTAAGGAGACGCTTTTAGGAAGGTCGCGACACCTCCTGCTCTGGCGCTGACAAGCTGCGCAGTCCGCGACAAGTATATTTCTCTTCTGTGTTTTATCAAGCATGAAAAAAAAAGCACTTCTAGACTATCCTTTCCTTTATGGTGGAGCTTGTTCCCTCTCAGACCAGTTTTTTTGCTGCTGACAATTTCAGGACTTTACATCTCTTGCATTACACTGCTGCCTCAGTCCCCTGTGGCAAAAGCTCATCTGAAATGTCAGGGTGCAAGTATGCAACTCTTCATATTTGTTATATTTATCATCATGGTGATTCCCAATTACTTTGGGTGTGCTAATATACTGGAAAAGTTGAAATGTGGATAGCGCTCTTAATTTCATACAGATGGCTTAATGTGGGAGACAAGAAAATCTCATAGAATATGTAGAAGGCCTTTGCTCACGTTGTTCACTTTTGCTCTCTGACAATTCACAAAAAGCATTTTGGGAAACGTACAGCTGGCATGAAGACAAAAACAAGTCATGTAAGCTTTGCGTGGACAACACTTGATCAGAGTGCTGGTTGGTCAGAGGAATGCGAGGACAGCAATGCAGGAAGAGGCATGCAGCCAGTTGTGTGTTTGTTTAGTTAACAAAGAATGCTAACAAGTATAATTTTAGACAGAGTATTTTTCGCACAGTATAAAAGCCTAGCGTAGTCATACAATATATAAGGCCTTGCATGATGGTAATAAACTTGATTCTCTTCAGAAGCAAGAGAATGTCTTCATTCGCAACAGCTTAAAATTAGTTTAGGGTGCTGGGGTTGTCCTTTTATTAGTATTTATTGGTGGCAGTACCATCTGTCCACACTGCAACTCTTTGCTGGGAAGAATAGCAGAGAGCTGGTTTGATTTATGGTTGTGCAAGAACACTTGCATTCTTTTTTTTTCTTTCAAACTGGGTTAGTTTTTGCGCAGTTCTATTGGAATCAGCATACTAATGCAGTGTAAGTGATGTGATTTACACTGTGCATTTGAATTCAATACTTTTGAATCCTCATGCATGTGATACATTGCAGTATAATGAAACCAAGACTTACCTGCTTAGCTGTATGAAATTGCCTAGTTGTTTCCTTCCCTTCTTTGTGAAAAAATCTCACTAAGACCAGTCCTCCATTGTGAACATCTTGGAAGGATGTGCTGGGGGCCCTGATGCAAACCACACACATCTGGGGGTGCTGCTGAGGTGGAGATGGGTGCTGGGAATGGTCCTGTATCTCTGAGTTCAATAGGAGGCTGGAGCTGATGTCTGCTACAGCCTTGGCAAACTTTGGCATAGAGGTGGGTAGGAAGCTTAGTTTGCTTAAAGCAGCATTGCTGGGCTGGAAGTCAGGGAAGTGGGTGGGCATAGTAGCCTCAAATAGTTTGTGGCATCACTGACGATCTGAGGAACCCACTCTCCGAATGGGGAAGGAATACACTATGTCCTGGATGAAAGGGCAAACATGCCCTTGAAAACACAGACTGATAGGTAAACAAAGACAGGTTTTCCCAGCAGGAGGATGTCAAGAGAACAGATTTGGTGACACCAGTGCTACTTGAGGAGGGAGGTCTGCCCAGTGAGGATTTCCACAGTGCTTACTGGCAGCTCTATGAACAGTAAGACACTATAAAGCTCTTAGATTTCCAAATGCTTCTTTCTTAAGCCAGTTCAGCCTTGAAATTGCTAAGACCATGCCAGCATTGAGCTACAAACCCATAAATAAGCTTATTTTATTACTAGTCTTATGGTTAATAATTGCTGCAGTTTGGGCTAAGCAGTAGTAAGCCCCACTAAAAAGTTCTGCCTAGGCTTATGTTGAGTTTCTGCCAGTTCCCTGTACAGATACTAATAAATCTGTGATAAACATGGTTCACTCTTTGTAAAATTTTTAAAAAAACGTTTAGTAAAAGGGGACAATTAGGAGACAATAGCAAAAAGGGTACTACGGCTGGGTGCTTTGGCAGAGAGCCAAAGGAACCCCTATACATCCAAAAGATCATCTTTAAAAGTACATCTCTTATTGCATATTCATCACAATCATGCATGATTCATAAATTTTTGGAGTTTCTGTGTATCATCCCATCAGCCTTATCTTCCTCCTTGGCTCCATTCCCTTGGCTCTGCTCCCTCCATAAATTCTTCTCTCTTTGGTTTCTGATTTTTCTTCTTCTCTGATAAGGTACTCCAGGAATGTGAAGACTTTCTCTGCCTATCTTTTCTAAATTGACTACATAAACAATAGGCATTCTATATCATGTATTACATTACAGAACCTAGGTAAAGTTTTTCTAACATTATGTAACATACGAAAAGCCAACATCACAATACATTCATAACAATACCTCACTTTTCCTTTTTATACAGATCATTTGGCTTGAGCAGTATTCCTTGTTTTCTAGCCTTTATTATTTGCTCATTTTTTTCACAAATCAATCTTGCTTCTTCAAAAGGGTCTTTGATATCATTTTGCTTCTTCAACACCATGATCTTTTGTGCTGTTCCAGATGTAGCCAATTTTGGTTCCACAGGCATGGGTACTATTTGCATGCCTTGGACTACGGTAGATATTAATCGAATGAAACAGGGGACCAAGCAAGGGAGAACTATCAAGCCTGCGGTGGCACATAAAAGGAAGAAGCCTAGCTTCTTCCCCCATTTTATTCCCAATACATTATCCCACCAGCTAAGTTTTAGTGCGGATTCCCACTTTTGGACCGGTACATGGGCTACTTTTCTGATATTTTTGGCTATATCTAGGATGGTATCCCCATGGTCACCTATCTTCAAACAACAATCTGATGAATTAAATTTTCCATAAACACCTCCTTCTTCAGACAATAGATAGTCTAAAGCCAACCTATTTTCATACACTGCAGCTCCTGTTTGACTTTGTTGGCTAGCTAGTAATTCCAATGCCAGACCAGTTTGGTTTGTTATTATTTCTACAACTGCTTGGAGTCTTATAATCCGATTCAGCATGTAAATTGGGGTTCAATATCCCCAACTCCCATCTTGTGCCCAGGTGGCTGGCCCATATGTTTCAATTATGCACTCAGCGGGCCATTCCTCGTCTCCCCATTTTTGAGATCCTCCAATCAATTCTCTTTTATTTCTTTTTAGATCCTCATACACTGGTATTCTTAATTGATCTCTATCTGGCTCAGGTAAAAGAAAGAATCCTGGGTGTATGATTCCCAGGGTACAACTCCCTTTCCACCGAGAGGGCAGCTTTGCATATGCCCTTTTTCCACATATCCAAAATAGGCCATCTGGTGCCCTCCAGTAATCAAATTTTTGTTGATTTATATTTTCCCAAAATTTTGATATGTCTGGGATCCCAAAATAAGGGTTTTGTTTGTATCATTGCATTGAAAGAACTTGATCTTATTACTGTACTTACAATTCTCTTCCTTTGTTTTTCTCTGAGTCCAATACAGAGCTGGTTTCTCGGGGACCCACCATGCAAAAGTTCCATTACTGACTTTATATCTCTTACATGGAGTATTTCCTACTTCCTTAAGGAAGTTGTTCCTGGTACACCAGAGACACTCCTCTCCTTTCATTGTTGAACTCAGTACCCACCCTTCTGGTGTGTTTTCTCCCCTTATCCTTGGCCGATTCCACTTAAGGAGTTTTATTGGGCTTATGCTACTGCCTTTCCATGGCCATTCCTCTGTCATCAGAGGCCCTTCACAGACCCAACAGTTGGTTACATTAAGCTCTTTACCTATCCTTTTCCCTAATTCCACAAACAGTTTTTTTCCAAATTTTGAGATATCTTTTTCATTTTCTAATTGTTGAGTTTCACATACATGTCTTGAATTGGGGTTGATATAGAGTTAGATTGCTGTGCTAGCTTTGCCTTCTTGTTTACCAGTTGTTCTTTAACTAAGCTTGAGACTTTACTCCCAACAATATATGTGAAACAAACCCATCTATCCCCTTTTGGACATTAACTTCCCAACCTGCTACCACTTGTTCCTAAATTTTCTACAATCCAGTATTTTTTCCCATTCTGTATGCAGTTTTTTACTTGGGATGGGTTATAACAGTGACTGTTGACATGGGTATGCGCGATGAAAAAGAAACCTTGGAGTTTTTCCACATACAGCTTTCGGTAACACCTATGGCATGGCTTTGTCAGTATCCCCAGAGGGAAGAGACAAAAAAGGAGTGACAGATAAAGGAATAACAGCGGTCCGATATGGCTTATACCTCCACCTCCCATGCTGTCTTGGTTTGAAAGACACGTGTCTGCTAAGGAAGGCAGGAGCCTCCATTGGAATGGCAGATGCAACCCCCCTCCCCTCCGAGTTATTATAATTTTGAAATCACGGGGCTTTCAGGCAAAGATATGGGAAATAGAAATAACAGTTCTTTACTGTTATGTATCTATATGTGTATAACAAGTCAAGCAAACAACAATAACTATGGCAGTAACAGCAAACAATCACAAACCCAGTGCCAGCCTTCTCAGCTGTCTTGCCCTTTACCCTTGGGTGCACTTCTGGTCGCAGCCAGCAGGGGTGCTGGCAGCTCCCGGTGAGCAGGGCAGGTGCGGTGGTTTCCCCGTGGCTGCAGGGGGTGCTCCGGAGTGAGCTTGGGGAGCACGCGGCACTGGTGGCCTGGGATCCTGGGGAGGGATGGGACAAAGGCTTCACAAACCCCTGGGCAGCCGATCCTGGTGTCCGGCCTGACCCTCAGGAACAGCAGGCTGGAACAGCAGGGACGAGCACAAATCCCGGGTGGCAGACGAGATGTATACAAACGCAGGAGCTGCGGTGGGAACCCACCAGAGGTCTCGGCAGGCAGGGTGCGGCAGGGCTAGAGAGTAGCGAAGGCTCAAAGCAACGGCGGGGGCGGGATGGCCGCAGCCCAGCTCCCAGTGGGGCAGGGAAGGTGGGCTTGGGATCCCGGGGTTTCTCCGGTAGAAGGAAGGCAGCCGAAGAAGCAGCCTCTCCCTCTGTCCAAATGCTGGGAACTGACTGCCCAGAGACCCAGGTGAAAGAGATGCACCCCTCCCTCTGTGGCCAAGTCCTTTGTTTTCCTTAAGCACTGTCTCGGTTTTGAAAGACAGGTGTCTGCTAAGGAAGGCAGAAGCCCCCCCTTGAAGTGGCAGATATAACCCCTTTTCCCTCTAAGTTATTATATTTTGAAAATCAAGGGCCTTTAGGCGAAGATGTGGGAAATAGGAATAACAGTTCTTTACTATATATATATATATGTATATAACCAGTCAAACAAAACAACAACAACTATGGCAGTAACAGCAATCACAAACCCAGTGCCAGCCTTCTCAGCTGTCGGGCCCTTTCCCCTCGGGTGCAGTTCCGCTCACAGCCGGCAGGGGCGCTGGCGGCTCCCGGTGAGCAGGGCAGGTGCGATGGTTCCCCCGCGGCTGCAGGGGCGCTCCGGAGCGAGCTCGGGAAACACGCGGCACTGGGGGCCTGGGATCCCGGGAAGGGATGGGACAAAGGCTTCACAAACCCCTGGGCAGCCGATCCCGGACTCTCAGGAACAGCAGGCTGGAACGGCAGGCTAGAACGGCAGGCTGGAGCGGCAGGGACGAACGCAAATCCCGGGTGGCAGGCGAGATGTATCCAGATGGGAGAACCCCACGGAGGCCCAGGCAGGCAGGGCGAGCAGGGCTACAGCGTAGCGAAAGCTCGAAGCAGCAGCGGGGCAGGGCAGCCACAGCCCGGTCTCCAGCAGGGCAGGGAAAGTGGCTTTTGGGGTCCCGGCGTTGTTTCCAGCAGGAAGAAAGAACGGCCAAAAGAAAGAAGCAGCAGCTCCTTGCTCTGCAGCTTCTCTCTCCGGACGCTCAGAGCGAACTGCCCCCACACCCAGGTGTAGACAAAGGAGTAGCCAGGCCCGCCCCACTTCCCTTTTTGTCTTTCTTAAGTACAGCTATTTGTCCCCTAGCAACATGCATATGGGAGAAAATTCCTTTAACAGGAAAAAAACCTAAGACTAAACTGAAACCCCAACAAGCACCCAGAAATTAGTCCCCCTGGCAACATGTATGGGGAAGATTCCTTTAAGAGAAAAAGAAAAAAAACAGGAGGCGAACTAAAACCCCAACATTATCCTCCCTGAATTTTTCCCATACTAACACGTTACATGAAGTTTAACCCTTTTAACCATATAAATACATGCATCACCCGAATTATATACATATATACATGCTGAGTCTGATACAAGTACAGAGCCATGGGTAGTTCACCCTAAAACAAGGTCGCCTTGAGGTATGCATCGAGTCTCTCCATCCTTTTGCATCACCCACCGGGTGCAACCTGGTCCCTGAGCAAAGACAACCCCACGGATGGGTTTGTCTTTGCTCGAGGCAGAATTAACCTTTTAATTAACAGTTTTTCCAAGCATACCTCTCATGTGTACCACTGGAACCTTATCCCTGTCTGTTGTTTGTAGGGGTTTGGACTGGGCGGGGCCTGCTCAGCTGGTGGAGCCTCGGGTGTTAACTAACCAGCTGGCTCTCGCTAAATGCACCTCCCAGTTTTTGAAAGTCCCCCCACCCAGTGCCTTCAAGGTGGTTTTCAACAATCCATTACACCGCTCAACCTTCCCAGCTGCTGGTGCGTGGTAAGGGATGTGGTACACCCACTCAATGCCATGTTCTCTAGCCCAGGTGTTTATAAGGCTGTTCTCGAAATGAGTCCCATTGTCAGATTCAATTCTCTCAGGGGTGCCATGCCTCCAAAGGACTTGCTTTTCCAGGCCCAGGATGGTGTTCCGGGCAGTAGCATGAGGCACAGGATAGGTCTCCAGCCATCCTGTGGTGGCTTCTACCATTGTGAGCACATAGCGCTTACCTTGGCATGTATGAGGCAGTGTGATATAATCAATCTGCCAGGCCTCCCCATACTTGTATTTGGACCATCGCCCACCATACCACAGGGGCTTCACCCGCTTGGCCTGCTTGATCACAGTGCATGTCTCACAATCATGGATAACCTGGGAGATACTGTCCATGGTTATATCCACCCCTTGGTCTCGTGCCCACCTATAGGTGGCATCTCTGCCCTGATGGCCTGAGGCATCATGGGCCCATCGAGCTAAGAACAACTCTCCTTCATGTTTCCAATCCAAGTCTATCTGGGACACTTCTATTTTCACAGCCTGATCTACTGTTGCAGCAGGGATTACTGCAACAAGCATATTTCAAACCAGGAGTCGCGTGGAAAGGAAATACATATAGACAGATTCGTGGTAGATGTTTCAGAGATGTTTATTTCTCCAGCCGCATGGCCGGGGCTCTCTCAGGAACCCCACAGTCACGGGACCCAAGGGTCCTTGGCCACACCAGGGAACCCAAACCAACCAATGGGGAATGAAGCTGACCAGGGGCAGGGAAACCCTGTGTCTCCCCCCCACGGCCCATCTCCCAAGGCTCCATGGCAGGGGGGAGGGACCCCAACATCTCACCTGTTGTATTTTAATAAAAGGAGAATGAAAACGACTGGAAAACAAGAACAGTTTCAAGACAAAACAAGCCACCCTCCTGAGTCTTTAAATGTCCAAACAGATTCTCTGGAACATCTTAGGGCTGACAGAAGGGAGACAGAACTCTCCGGGCATGCTTTGTGGGGAAACTGAGGCAGGAGAGGGTTTAATTTCTTCCCTCCCTCTTTTCATCCCCCCCTCAGCATCGGAGAGGAATTGTAGGGAAATGGAATTGTATAGGGAAGCCATGGGGTGAAAAACGGATTAGGAATAAACTGGGGATAGGGTAAACTTAGGAAGGGGTTCATATTGGGTATAGGGTAAAAGGGGAAAGTAGGCTGTGAGTAGGGAAATTGCTGGGATGGATATTGTTTATAATTTTGTGCATAACGGCTGCCTTTGACGGGAATACCCCCAGGCCCAGTAACATTCGCTGCTTGTAAACCCTTCTTTCCTTGCACTATATCAAATTGTACAACTTCCCCATCTCCTACACTTTGCAGGTAATTTTTAGGGTTATTCCTTTTAATGGCAGTTCTATGGATGAATAGATCTCCCCCTGTATCATCTTGTGTTATAAATCCATAGTTGTTTTTTATATTGTACCATTTCACAGTTCCTGTGACTTTTGTTGCTATAACTCCTCCTATCACATGCTTGCGTGTTCATCTTGGCTGCTGGTCCCGCGTGGCCGCCGCCTTGCAGACTCCAATGTCTCGGCTGGGTCCCCGCGTTGTGGCTGCTCCGCGCCCTCCGAGCGGTGCTGCTCTGGCGCGTGTCTGGGCTCTGTGCGGCCCTGCGTTGCCATCGCTGCTGGCTCTGTGCCCTGTGAGCGGTTCTGCTCCGCAAACTCCACGCTGCTTTGAGTGCGGCCCCGTTTCTGCTTGGCGCTGCGCTGCACGGCTTCTCGTGTCGCTGTGGAAACCGCTGCTTCTCCCTCTGCAGGGCTCTCTGAGCCAGTCGTTCAGAGCGGCCTGCCACGCCGATGCCCGGTTCCTGGCTGCTCGTGGCCCACAGCACCCGCGGCGCCTGCGGCTTCACTCCCTCACTCGTGGTCACGTGGCTGGGGACCCCGAGACAGGGATGGGGTCCGCGATAAGGCACGGGCTCCCAAGGAGGCCGGGTGCATCCAGCACAGGCACCTCTGCTGGCACAGCTTCAGTCATGTGCCACAGGGATGGGGGCCGCGCGGCCTCGGCCGCAGGACTATGGCCATCCTTTGCTTTAGGGGTAATAGGACCATATAAATGCTCCTGAATAGCTTCACTGACCACGAGGGATCCACGCAAGGGTTCAATCACTAATGCATGTTCTGTTTGATCTTTCATCTCCCACAAGATCTCGTCCCAAAAACACCCATGATTAGTTCCAGGAGGTTCAATATCAAAAAGTAAGCCTTGAGAAATATAGAAGAAATTTTTGAAAAGCCAGTAAAAAAAAAGTTCTAGATCTCCCGGTTGCATTACTTTTTTGTTTTGTTGTTCAAGGATTCCTTTTACTTCTAGGTACATTTCTTTCTGTGGCTCAGAGAGCCCCATTTCCCACGATTCTTCCATAGTCCAGAGAGAATATCCAAGATGAGAAGAGAGAGGTCTAGAGTAGTTATTTTACTCACGAATCTTCCTTAGGGATCGGTGTCTTGCCCGCATTCCTCCACCAGTTTGTTGCAGCGGGGATTACTGCAACAAGCATATTTCAAACCAGGAGTCGCGTGGAAAGGAAATACATATAGACAGATTCGTGGTAGATGTTTCAGAGATGTTTATTTCTCCAGCCGCATGGCCGGGACTCTGCCCAGGAACTCTGCAGTCACGGGACCCGAGGGTCCTTGGCCACACCAGGGAACCCAAACCAACCAATGGGGAATGAAGCTGACCAGGGGCAGGGAAACCCTGTGTCTCCCCCCCAGGGCCCATCTCCCAGGGCTCCATGGCAGGGGGGAGGGACCCCAACAATCTACCTGTTTGTTGTTACGATGTTCTTCATTAGCCCGGCTCTTGGGGACATGAGCATCTCCATGACGGACTTTCACAGGTAGCTTCTCTACCCGAGTGGCAATGCCTTTCCACTCTTCAGCAGCCTAGACTGGTTTTCCTCTATGCTGCCAGTTGGTCTTCTTCCACCTTTCCAGCCAACCCCATAGAGCATTGGCTACCATCCATGAATCAGTGTAGAGGTATAGCTTTGGCCACTTCTCTCTTTCAGCAAGGTCCAGAGCTAATTGGACAGCTTTGAGTTTGGCAAATTGGCTTGGTCCACCTTCTTCTTCACTAGCCTGTGCAACTTGTTGTGTGGGGCTCCATACAGCAGCTTTCCATTTCCGGCTAGCGCCTACAATTTGTCAGGGACCATCAGTGAAGAGGGCGTATTGTCTTTCACTCCCTGGTAGCTTGTTATATGGTGGGGCTTCTTTGGCACGTGTCACCTGCTCTTCTTCTTCTTCAGAAGATAACGCAAAAGTCTCACCTTCAGACCAGTTTGTAATTATTTCCAAGATGCCAGGGCGACTTGAGTTTCCAATTCGGGCGTGCTGTGTGATGAGGGCGATCCATTTGCCCCAAGTAGTGTTGGTGGGGTGATGCGTGGAAGGAACCTTTCCTTTGAACATCCAACCCAGCACCGGTAGTCGGGGTGCCAGGAGGAGCTGTGCCTCTGTGCCGATTATCTCTGAGGCAGCTTGGACTCCTTCATAAGCTGCCAAGATTTCTTTCTCTGTGGGAGTGTAGTTGGCTTCAGACCCTCTGTAGCTTCGGCTCCAGAATCCCAGTGGTCAGCCCCAAGTCTCACCAGGCACCTTCTGCCAAAGGCTCCAGGACAGACCATTGTTCCCAGCTGCAGAGTAGAGCACGTTCTTCACCTCTGGTCCTGTCCTGACTGGGCCCAGGGCTACTGCGTGAGCGATTTCCTGCTTGATCTGGGTGAAGGCTTGCTGCTGTTCAGGGCCCCATTGGAAATCATTCTTGCGGGTAACCAGGTAGAGAGGGCTCACGATCTGGCTATACTTGGGAATGTGCATTCTCCAGAAACCTATGGCACCTATGAAAGCTTGTGTTTCCTTCTTGCTGGTTGGTGGAGACATTGCTGTGATCTTATTGATGACCTCAGTGGGAATCTGATGTCGTCCATCTTGCCACTTTACTCCCAGGAACTGGATCTCTCGGGCAGGTCCCTTGACTTTGCTCTTCTTGATGGCGAAACCAGCTTCCATAATTTGGATGATTCTCTCTCCCGTCTCAAATACCTCCGATGCCGTGTTCCCCCACACAATGATGTCAACAATGTACTGCAGATGTTCTGGAGCCTCACCCTTTTCCAATGCAGTCTGGATCAGTCCATGGCAGATGGTGGGACTGTGCTTCCACCCCTGGGGCAGTCGGTTCCAGGTGTATTGCACACCCCTCCAGGTGAAGGCAAACTGAGGTCTACACTCTGCTGCCAGAGGAATGGAGAAAAAGGCATTAGCAATGTCAATAGTGGCGTACCACTTTGCTGCTTTGGGCTCCAGCTCGTACTGGAGCTCCAACATGTCCGGCACAGCAGCGCTCAATGGTGGAGTCACTTCATTCAAGCCATGATAGTCCACAGTCAATCTCCATTCCCCGTCAGACTTGCGCACAGGCCAGATGGGGCTGTTGAAGGGTGAATGGGTCTTGCTGACCACCCCCTGTCTCTCCAGCTCGTGGATCATCTTGTCGGGATCACAGCATCTCGATTTGTCTGATACTGCCGGTGGTGTACTGTCGAGGTGGCAATTGGCACTCGTTGCTCTTCCACTTTCAGGAGCCCAGCTGCAGAGGATTTTCTGATAGTCCAGGCAGGGTGTTCAATTGCCTAATGCCCTCTGTCTCCACAGCAGCAATCCCAAACGCTCACCTGAGTCCTTTCAGGTCTTTGTAATAGCTGTTCCAGAGGAATTCTATGCCGAGAATACATGGGGCCTCTGGGCCAGTCACAATCGGATGCTTTTGCCACTCCTTCCCAGTCAGGCTCACCTCAGCTTCCAACAGGGTCAACTGCTGTGATCCCCCGGTCACCCCAGGGGATAGAGACAGGTTCTGCCCCCACATGTCCCGATGGCATTAAAGTACACTGTGCCCCAGTATCAACTAACGCATCATATTTTTGTGGCTCTGATGTGCCAGGCCATCGGATCCACACCGTCCAGAAAACCCAGTTCTTCCGTGCCTCTTCCTGGCTAGAGGCAGGACTCCTCTAGCCCTGGTTATCATTCTTTCCCTGGGCATACATGCTAGAGGTCCCTTCAAGGGGATCCGACATATCATCCTCCCTTCTGTAATACCTGGCAGCTCAGTCACGGGAGGCTGAGGCTACTTTCACCGTAGTGGAACCTCCTCACTTAGTTCCTCCCTCCTTGAGTTCACGTACCCACACTGCCAGGACAGAAGTGGGTTTCCCATCCCACTTTCTCATGTCTTCCCCATGCTCGCACAGAAAAAACCACAGCTCAGCTCATGGGGTGTACCCCCTGTCTCTAGCAGGGGGATGATGGGTGCTGACTTGGGGGCCTGTGACTTGCACTGGTGCCACACTGATCTTTCTCATCTCCTCCCTCATCTCCTCCCTCATCTCCTTCATCTCCTATTTGAGGTCCTGGACCACCGCAGAGACATGAGCTTTCAGCAGGCCATTGACCATACTGTCATAATTCCTGAGCCTCTTGGCGACAGAGCCCACTGTTTCTCGGTTGCCCTCAGCATCAATCATTGCAATGAAGGTAGTGTATTGCTGTGGCCCTAGCTTTGCTAGGTTCCACATCCTCTGTCCTGTGCACCTGACCTTGACGGGGTCATTATCATGCTGTCCATCCCTCCCAAAGAGTACCTCTAATACTGCCACCTCTCTTAGCTGCTGGATCCCTTCCTTGAGTGTCTTCCACTGTATTCTACGATGGTACTCCTGCATTCTGTCTTTGTGAATGAATCTTTCTCTCACGCTCATTAAGAGCCGCTCCCAGAGAGAAAGGGGCCCTGGCTCCCTCACAAATATCGGTCCACACCTGGGTCCTGGGTCAACGATCCCAGATACCTTGCCTCACCACTATCCAGTTGCACACCTGTGCCCATAAGGTCCCAAACCCAGAGCAGCCAGGTTGTATAAGGCTCACGCCCCCTTCGCACAATGTCTTTTCGCATACCACAGAGACTGTCGTACGACAGGGACTCAGTGATGATTTCTGGCTCTGACTCTCCTGCTGGTTGTGAGGGCCCTGGTTCCCCATCATCATTAACTGGTTGTACTGATTTGGTCTTATACTTCCTCCTTTGCACAGGGGTGACTGCTGCTGGCTATGATTGTCCTTGTGGTTCAGCTGAAACCTGGATGGTTGTAACATCCATGGGTTCCACTACTGCACCATCGGACTCACGCTCTTTGGGGCAGGGAGAGGGTTTTTCACTAGCTGAGGAGGTGTATTCCCTTAGCATTTGGCATATCTCCTGGTGCATCTCCTGCATCCCCTTCACCAGTACTCCCACCCAGTTCGGGTAGTCCATTTCTGAGGTGGGCTGTTGGGCAGGATCTCTAGTGTCTGGGGCCATGTCAGGTTCTGGGGCAGGATCAGGCTCTGGGGTAGGATCTCTAGTCTCTGGGGCTGGTGTCTGGGTAGTTGTCCAAGCCAATCTCAACTTACCTCTGAGTGCTAAATAGAGTAGGCCTATCAGCACCAGTTGGTTAGTACTCAGAGGAAATCTAAACCCTTCGAAAATTGGTGAGGTGCACCCAAAGAACTGGTTGAGGGGTTGGGAGAAAACTTCCCCTGGTGTCATTTCCTCACAGAAGGTACCATTTTTAACATAACCCCAAAAACGTGAACTTAGTGTGTGATAGTCCTTTATCCATGTGCCCACATTCTGAAGGAAATTAAAAGCCCATGAATTCCTCACCTTCTTGACCCATAGTGCAAACTGGATAACAGCAATGGTAGCCTTAGTCAGAGGACCCATGTTTAGGGAAGGAGCTGCAAAAGAGAAGAATATAGCCACGACCACATGCCACTCAAACCAGGGTAAACTAGACCACACAGAGCTGCCTAACAAGGTTCCTATATTCAGCACACAAAATTAAGTTACCCAGGAACTGTTATTCCTTTTTCACCCCTTTCTCGTAATGCCCTCAGGCCCCACATTGGGTGCCAAGATCTGTCTTGGTTTGAAAGACAGGTGTCTGCTAAGAAAGGCAGGAGCCCCCCTTGGAATGGCAGATGCAACCCCCCTCCCCTCCGAGTTATTATAATTTGGAAATCATGGGGCTTTCAGGCAAAGATATGGGAAATAGAAATAACAGTTCTTTATGTTATGTATCTATATGTGTATAACAAGTCAAGCAAACAACAATAACTATGCAGTAACAGCAAACAATCACAAACCCAGTGCCAGCCTTCTCAGCTGTCTTGCCCTTTACCCTTGGGTGCAGTTCTGGTTGCAGCCGGCAGAGGTGCTGGCGGCTCCCGGTGAGCAGGGCAGGTGCGATGGTTTCCCCGTGGCTGCAGGGGGCGCTCCGGAGCAAGCTTGGGGAGCACGCGGCACTGGTGGCCTGGGATCCTGGGGAGGGATGGGACAAAGGCTTCACAAACCCCTGGGCAGCCGATCCTGGTGTCCGGCTGGACCCTCAGGAACAGCAGGCTGGAACAGCAGGTTGGAACAGCAGGGATGAGCACAAATCCTGGGTGGCAGATGAGATGTATCCAAACTCAGGAGCTGTGGTGGGAACCCACCAGAGATCTTGGCAGGCAGGGCGCGGCAGGGCTAGAGAGTAGTGAAGGCTCAAAGCAATGGCGGGGGCGGGACGGCAGCAGCCCAGCTCCCAGTGGGGCAGGGAAGGCCGGGCTTGGGATCCCGGGGTTTCTCCGGTAGAAGGAAGGCAGCCGAAGAAGCAGCCTCTCTCTCTGTCCAAATGCCGGGAACTGACTGCCCAGAGACCCAGGTGAAAGAGATGCACCCCTCGCTCTGTGGCCAAGTCCTTTGTTTTCCTTAAGCACCCAGAAATTAGTCCCCGTGGCAACATGTATGGGGAAAATTCCTTTAAGAGAAAAAGAAAAAAACCAGGAGGAGAACTAAAACCCCAACACATGCCTATGGGCTTGCTACCCACAGCAGGGGTATATGATCTTGGTGGCAAGTACAGTGGTCAATTCAGTCTTGCCCTCTATTTCCTCGTCACTTCCTTTTCGCTAATTTCCAGGCAAATTGCTTTTGACACTTCTTAATTGTAGCTTCCCACCGTTCCTCAGGTGTCTCCCATTCCACAGGCACTAGTAATTCCCATCCACAAAGCAAGGTTACTATTTCAGCTGTTCTTTGCTCTACCTGGATGCGGAATAGATTTGGCATTCAACACTTCATGCAATGAGAGTGTAGTTTTAGTGAACTACAATACCAATATTTTTTACAGTCTAGACATTTACATTTAACCCAGCTAGCATGTCCAGTATTGGGATGAATCAGACAGGGTATATGGTATGGCACTGTTGGAAGTGACAATTCCTCCTCTTTTTTAAATAAGTCACAGGCTAAGGCCAGAATATGAGGACTCTGAGACCGAAATAGTCCTGATCCTCCTGTTTGGAGTGGAAGTATTCCTCCCCAAGGGGGGTATCGGAGGTGTCTCAGGACTTGTCCAGGCAACACTTGAAACCACTGATGTAAGCTTGGCCTTATTTCCCAATCAGGTGTGATTCTTGGTGTATTCCTTGGATCTTCCCAGTGCATTACCACCCAGTTCCTGCTTAAGAGTCAACTTGGTATCACCAGGCTTAGATGTTATAGTCCACTCCTTAGGTTCTTGTACGGGTCCTTTGATTCTGCTGGCGTGGATCCACCCTCACTCCTTGGTCCGGATTGCTGCCTCAGTTGACAGTAGCACCTGAAAAGGACCTTCCCATTGTGGAGTTAAAGACTGTGCTTTCCATATTTTTACGAGTACCCACTCCCCTGGATGGATATTATGGATTTTAAAGTCTAAAGGTGTGGTTTGAGGGATTATCCCTTTCAAGCACAAATCTTCAAGGGTCCTTGCAATTGTGTTGACATATCCTTTAACACTCATTTCCCCTACTTCATAGGTAGCAGTTTCATGTTGGGTTGTCAGAAAGGGTAACCCAAACATCATTTCGTAAGGTGACACTCCCAGGTCTGACCTGGGTTGTGTCTGAACCCTCAATAAAGCCAGAGGTAGGCATTTTACCCTTGACATTTCAGTTTCAGTTATTAATTTAGTTAAGATTCTCTTATAGTTTGGTTCATCCTCTCTATCTGTCCTGAACTCTGTGGGTGCCATGGGGTATGTAGTTCCCACTTTATTCCCAAGGCCTGAGTTAGTTACTGCAGAACTTTTGATGTAAAGTGTGTCCCTCTATCTGAGTCTATCCTATTAATCATTCCATAGCTGGGAATAATTTGTTCTAAGAGGGTTTTGCATACTACATTGGCTGTGGCTCTGACAGTGGGAACAGCTTCCACCCAATGGGTAAGATGGTCTGTTATTACTAACAAGAATTTCTACCTCTGTACTTAGGGGAGTTCAGTAAAGTCCACTTGGATACTTTGAAATGGTCGGAGAGCTAACTCACGACCTCCTGAAGTTGTTTTTCTCATCACCTTTTTATTTACTTTTTGGAAAACCATACATCTTTCTGTTATTTGTTTAGCCAACCCATAAATTCCCATGCACCCATAATTCCTTAGAAAGTGATCACAGAAAGCCTTGGTACCCCAATGAATTTTTTGATGCATGTCTTCTAATATTTTTCTGGTGAGTGATTTATTAAGTAACTGTCTTCCGTCAGTGTCAGAGACTGAAATATTATATTTTATGACTTAAACATTTTCTTAAAGGACTTTTAAAACTGTATTACAAAAGCTGAAGAGAAGACTACCACACCCTGAATGGGGCCCTGAGGCCTGACACTGCTTGCTGATGAAGATAAAGTAACAGTTCAGGGCTGGGGACATTCACTGAGCACAGGCTTAACGCCTCCAAGATGAGGACCACAGCCCCAGGGCTATCAGCTGCCAGGCTCAAACAGACCCTTGCACCAAGGGGTGGAGGGAGGAGAGGCTCTGGGTATCTTGAAAAAGCCTCTGGTCAGAGGTGCAGTGACTGCCCATCCTCCACTCTGCAGAGGAGCCCAGCTGAGGGGTCCTCACCGGGGGTGCGAAGCTTATCCCACAGCAGAAGGGGGTGACATGACCCATCACAGGGGCCCCCCTCAAAGGGGTCCCAGACCCTGCACCAAAGCACCAGAGATGATGCAACAGACCCTCAGTGTTGCAAGGGACAGTGTCAAGCTAGCCCCTGCAAGAGGAGGCACGTGGGCATTCCCACCTGGCCCAAAGTGTCTATTAATCCACGGGATTCTGTACTCTTTGGCGTGGCGTGTGTTGTGGTGGCGTGTGGGTGTGTGGTGTGGCAGCATGTAGTGGCGTGGCCACGGTGGCGACAGGGGACCCTCACCACCAGCAGACCAGATGGAGGGGAGCAACGAGACGTCGTTGGGACCCTCAGATGGGTGATATGCTTCCACCTAACCCCTGTCACCTCTCCCTGTTACCCCACCCCCCCCACCACTTCTTTTTTCCATTTCTTTCTCTCTTTCTTTTCTCTTCCCTTCTCTTTGCCTCTTATACTATTGAATAAAATAAATCCATTTTTTGGCAACAACATCTAACCTCGTTTGGTTTTAATCTCATTTCTGGGGATGTTTTGAACCTTCTAAGTTCTATCCGGTTTATGCTCAGACACTTAGTTTGCTTTGCTTTCCTGGGTCTAAACCAGATTGTGACAGTCAGGAAGTTTTCAGTTTCCACATTCGTCTGGCTTTCCCCCTATCTTACTTAATTCTTTTTCCTCTGTTTCACTATATTTTGGAGCCTCCAATTTTTTATTCTTTGAGGTCAAAATTAGCATAGCCCTTTTTATCCCATTTTCTGCAGCATCCTTAGCTTCTTGATCTGCCAAATTATTTCCTCTTATTTCTGAGGTCATTCCTTTTTGGTGTCCTTTAATATGTACTACTGCTATCTCCTCAGGTAATTTTAATGCCTCTAAAACTTCTAAAATAAGTTATTTTATATATCATGTATGAATCCCTTTCCCTTTGAATTAAGTAATCCCCTTTCTTCCCAAAGTTTTCCAAAGATATGTACTACTCCAAAAGCGTACCTTGAATCAATATATATAGTTCCCTTCTTGTGTGCTAAATATTCCAGTGCCCTTTTTAGGGCATATAATTCCCAAGTCTGAGCTGACCAGTTTGAGGGTAATTTTCCTTTTTGAATGGTTTGCGTAGTTCCCCCATCAACTAAAGCATACCCTGACATTCTTTTTCCTTGTACACATCTGGAAGAACCATCTACATATATTATTTCTCCTTCTGAAAGGGCTTGTTCCTGAAGATCTTCTCGAACTTTTGTTTGGTATTGGATAATTTCTAAGCAGTTATGTGTCAGGTTATCTTTTGGCTTTCCATATAAAAATTGAGCTGGATTCAGACTCTTGCTCACTTCTAGTGTCAAATCATCACTATCTATCAGAATTGCTTCATATTTTAGCATCCTAGAGTCTGTTAACCATTTTTCAGCTTTCTGGTTTAGCACATTTTGAACTGCATGAGGTGTGTACACTATCAGCTTGCTCCCAAAAGTAAGTTTACGACTTTCTTCTACCAAGATTGCAGTAGCTGCTATAGCTTGAATACATATTGGCCAGCCACAGCTTCCTGGATCTAACATCTTTGACAAGTAAGCTATTGGTCTCTTCACTCTTCCCCACTCCTGAACCAGAACTCCATGAGCTACTCCACTTTCCACAGTCACATACAGATGACAGGGTTTTTCTAATGAGAGTAAGCTTAAAGCTGGTACTGAGGCGAGCTTTAATTTAAATTTCTCCAATTTACCATTATCTTCTTTGGTCCATTTTATATCATCTCCTTCTGTCAACTTTTCATACAGAAATTTTACAGCTTGTGTATATCCTTCGATCCATAGTCTACACTATCCCAATAATCCAAGTAGTTTTCTAATTTCTCTCTTTGAAGAGGGAGGGGGAAGGGTTTAATTTTTGACTACCCTTGCTTATTAAGTGTCCAAGATATTTTACTTCTGATTCTACAAATTGCAGTTTCCCTTTTGATACTCTTAATCCCTTTTCTCCAAGAAAATTCAGCAGTTTTATTGTTGCTTCTCTGACTTCAGCTTCCCCAGATAATAAGAGGTAATCCACATACTGGATGATTTGTATGCCTGGTGGAGTAGGGAAGGTTTTTGTTTCTAAGACTTGTCCAAATAGCTTTGGAGATTCTGGAAATCCCTGTGGTAATCTTGTCCATCTTAGTTGCTGCTTTCTCCTGGAATTTGGATCCTCCCATTCAAAGGCGAAAGTATCTCAGCTTTCTTCAGCCAGTGGGCAGGTCCAGAAGGCATCTTTTAAATCCACTACACTAAACCACTGATGCTGGGGTGGGGCTTTACTCGGGAGAGTATAGGGATTGGGTACCACAGGATAACGAGCCTGAGTCCTCTTATTAACTTCCTGTAAGTCTTGCACTAATCTATAAGTCCCATCAGGCTTTTTTACTGGTAGAATAGGGATGTTATGAGGAGACATACAAGGTTCTAATGTCCCATCCTTTATTAGACCTTCTATTACTGGTTTCAAGCCTTCTCGTCCTTCTAAGGGTATAGGGTACTGACGTACACATATGGGGACGTTCTTCTTTCTCAGTCATGACCCTTATGGGGTCAATGTCCAGTCCTCCCCTATTCCCTTCCCCAGCCCAAACTTCCTTGTTAATTTTCTTTTCATCCTCTTGACCAAGTTTTAAAACTTTAGCTGTCATTTTCCCCTCTTCTGGTATAACTCCTATTCCCAACTCCACCTGCAAATCCCTCCCTAATAAATTGCTACCTGCCCTAGGGACTAATAAAACATCCCCCATCCAAATTCTAGTTTCCCCTTCAATTACCACATCTTTTATGACAGGGACTGTAAAACTTTCTCCTTTTGCTCCTGTTACTTTTACAGTATCTTTACTTATACTACAACCTTTTGGAGTATTCACTAGGCAGGTTCTTTCGGCCCCTGTATCAACCACAAATTCTAACTCCTCCTCCTGGGGACCGACTTTTAAAGTTATCACAGGTTCTAGATGGTATTTGTCCCCCAGCAAATAGAGCTGGTGACATCCCTATTCCTTGTCTGGGCCTATTTCTTGGAAGATTTTCATGTCCTTCCTTAAGTGGGGTCATTCTCTTCTAACATGCCCTTCTTCTCCACAGTAATAGCAAGCAGTTTTAGAATGCTCCTGGGTTTTTGTTTGTACTGGGGTCTTGTTTTTTCCCTTTTCCCCTTTTCTAAAGCCCGAATTTCTAGGAGTGGTATCTGGAGACTTCAGATTCCTTTGAAAGTTACTTTCTCTCATAGTGGCTACCATAACTTTTGCTTCTACTTTGTCTTTTTCTTCATTTCTCCTGACATAAACTTTTTGAGCTTCTTTTAATAAATCATTTAATGATCTTTCATGCCAGTCCTCCAATTTTTCTAGTTTCTTCCTAATATCTGGCCAAGCATGAGTGACAAAATTGACTCTTAGTAGAGCCTGCCCAGCTACTGTCTCGGGATCTATCCCAGAAAATTGTTTCATATTTCTCCTAAGTCTCCCTAACCATTCAGTTGGAGACTCTTCCTTTCCCTGCTGTCCTTCAAAAGCCCTTTTTAAATTCTGCCCTCTAGGTGCTGCCTCTTTTATTCCTTTGATTATTAAATTACGATAATCATTCATATTCGTTTGCCCAGCCTCTTCATTGTGATTCTAAGCAGGAGGTGTCAGTGGCATATTCTGGTCTCTTGGTGGTCCCTGCTGGTTTTCTCTTTCCCAAATTCTCATACCCACAACTCTAATAATTTCTCGTTCCTCTTGAGAAAATAATATTTTCATTATTGCTTGCATCTCTTCCCAAGTGAAAATCTTTGGGCCTAAAAACTGATCTAATTGTTCAGCTGTACCTATAGGATCATCCAATAGTCCTTTGATCTCCTTTTTAAAATTTCTAACCTCTGAAGAGGTGAGGGGGATGTTTACAAATCCTGTTCCCCCAGCTCCCATTGGAACTTCCCTTAAAAGGAACAAATGGACCTCCCCGTCCCAATTCTTGTGTCCTTTTCCCCTTACAATACTTCTTTCCTGTCTTGGGGGGTTGTTGGGAGAGGGCTGTTCTGTAGCTGAGCTCTCTGTACTTTGGTGTGTTGCTTCCTCCTTAAGAGGAGCAGCAGAAGTGATCGTTGCCAGGGGAACAGTGACGCAGGCGAGGGGGTGGGGGTAGGGGTTAGGAGTCCTCTCCAAAGCTGATTCCTTCAGGAGTGGGGGGGCGGGGGCGTGCGCGGGGACTGCCACCGGAACCACCAAGGAGATAAGTTCTTCCGGTGGATACCAGATTTTAGTGTGGACTCTGCACACGGTCCACAGCGGTCATGGCGGCAGGACTCTCTGCTGCCGGCGGACCCAGTGCGGCCCATGGGGCCGAAGCCGGGTTCAATGGAGCCATGGCAGACAACGCAGCGGGGTCAGGGGCTGATGGAACGGCCGTGGGCATCGGAACTGGGGCTGAGGCCAGAGCTGGGACCGGGGCCGGAGCTGGGGTAGGGGCGGGGGAACCCCAAAAGCGGCGGGCTGGGCTGCCACAGGACCCGCATGGGCTGAAGGGAGCGGCAGGAACGCCAGGGCTACCAGCGGAGGCGCTGCTGCTGGGGCAAGCGGTGGAGCTGTGGGTGGAGCCATAAGAGCCAGGACAGGCGGGACCTCGGGCCCCAAGACCGGCGGTGCAGCTGCGAGTGGTGCAACAGGAGCCTGGGCTTGGGGGGGAGGGCACAAGCGGGAATGGAGGGGGCAATGCTTCCAGGGGGTCCCAGTCCTTCTCTTTCTTGTTTTCCCTTTGTTCCTTTTTTGGGGTCTCTTGACAACTTAAAAATTCTTATCCCCTTAGGCTCTATGTTTCCCATCCAGCATGAAGCATACTTGCCTTCTTCTGTGTTAAAGGGTTCTTTAGAATTTAGAAATACTTGTAAAGCCTGACAGATCCAAACTTCAAAAGAGCCATATCTGGGCCAGAAAACACGGTCAGATCTTATTTTCTTCTCGGCCCAATCAGACATACAAAACGGTATCATTTTCACTTTGCTCTTTTTTCTTGTACTTGGTTTAGTATTCCAGTTAGCTAACATAACTCCCTGAGAGCTTTCCTGGGGTATCTCTGCTGGCACACCTCTATTCCTTTTTTTTAATTTCCTGATTCTTGCTTACTGGTTTTGTGTCCCATTTTCTCAGATTCTTATCTACGCTTCCCAGGCCTTTGTTTCCCACTTTTTTTTTTTTTTAAAACAATCCGGACCCCACCCTCTCTTTCCCCTTTCCTCTCCTAGAATACAGAAGTTCCCTCCTCTTAGTGCAATATGCCTCCCTCCAGAAAATAAAGTTGTACTTCAGGGTTTAACATTTCTATCACATACATTTTCATTCATTCTCACTCACTCCTTTTTATTGTTCCAATATCTCTTTCTCAAGCACTATCAGTCACAACCACACAAGATTAAAGTACCTTTTAATTTCAAATTGTTAGCTAATATTCACCCCTGGGCCCAAAATTCCAGGTTTCTTGGATTAATCCTCAATTTAGCAGAATCAAGCCCAAATTTCTTGGATTTAATCCTCAATCCAGCAGTCTTAAAACCCAAATTTCCTGAATCCAACCCTCAACTTCGCAGAATTGGGCCCGAATTTCTTGGATTCAATCCTCAATTCAGCAGTCTTAAACCCCAAATTTCTTGGATTCAATCTTCAACTTGGCAGAATTAAGCCTGGATTTCTTGGATTCAATCCTCAATTTGGCCATCTTAAACCCCAAATTTCTTGGATTCAATCCTCAACCTGGCAAGTCTTTAGGGGCCCTCTTACTTTTTGTCTCGTTTCCTCATGGTTTGTACTAGGAAACTCTTGGCTCCCTTTCTTCAAGGGATCCAATCCCTCCCGTGAAACCTAGTCCCAGTTAAACCGGGGGTTCTTTCACTCCTTTTATCTTTCACTTCGCCTCTTTACTGACTGCTTCCCTTGTGGGAGAGCAGAAATGCAGCCTCAGAAGCATTTCTCACTTTGCACGCAGGTCTGGGGGTAACCAGCCCATGTCTCATATACACACTTTCATCCCCTGTATCCGCCCCCCCCCCAAGAAAAAGAGGAAAGAAAAAAATACCCACCTTTCTCTGAGTCTTCGTGCACAAGATTTTTACGTGCTTAACTACTGCAGTATCTTAGGGAGCCTTTTCTTTCCTTTCTTTTTGCTTTATTATCTCCTCTCTTGTCCTCCGGGTGTATGACCTGCAAACCCCCAGACCCATGTCGGGAAACACAAAGCGAGGCTGCCAAAAGCGGGTGGGGGTGCCCCCCCCACTCTGGGTTCCTCGGGAGATCTCAGAGGCGAGGCCTTTTCCCCGTACAGGCCACCAATTGTGAAAAACGTGGTTCACTCTTTGTAAAATTTAAAAAAATTTAATTAAAGGGGACAATTAGGAGACAACAGCAAAAAGGATATTAGGGCTGGGCAGAGAGCCAAAGGCACCCCTATACATCCAAAAGATCGTCTTTAAAAGTACATCTCTTATTGCATATTCATCACAATCATGCATGATTCATAAATTCTTTGGAGTTTCTGTGTATCATCCCATCAGCCTTATCGTCCTCCTTGGCTCCATTATGTCTCTGCTCCTTCCATAAATTCTTCTCTCCAGTTTCTGGTTTTCTTCTTCTCTGATAAGGTACTTCAGGAATGTGAAGATTTTCTCTGCCTATCTTTTCTAAATTGACTACATAAACAATAGACATTCTATATCATGTATTACATTACAGAACCTAGGTAAAGTTTTTCTAACATTATATAATGTGCGAAAAGCCAACATCACAAGACATTCATAACAAAGCTCATGAGCTATTTATATTTTTTCATTCTTTCAAACATTTATTGATTTAAATCATTTAGTTCTCAGTCACAGTAGACACTGGGGAGCTTATGGTAAATCATACCAACTCTGGTACTTTAGATGGCTGTAAATGTACCACATCTGGTAGACTTGAGCTGGCTATAAATTCTTTTAGTGGTCCTATGCTTGGCAGGCTTTGGAAAAGGCTGCAGGTGTTGTGTTATGTTTGGAGCTGTGCCCGGAGTCAGAGAGCCCTTCAGGGTATATTTCTCATTTAACCCTAGTGTGGCAGAGCCCATTCTAGTGTTGGGGTCCTCTTGTGCCACCCTCTTAAAAAAATCCCTACATCAAAAAAATAGCATAGGTCGAGGTCAACATGAAACATGGCTTCAACTTCTCCCCATCAGAATATCATGTGGAGCAGTTGCAATGCACTGGCTTTCTAAAAGACTTAATTATGACTATGATTTACACCATAGTGCCTTCAGGAATGTAAAATAAATCTCAGCTCTGTGAGATGAGACCTTACCTTCAAATGCATAATTTTCCCACTTCCAAAGACAGAAGTGATGTCGCGATAGAGGGAAAACCCAGACGCTCAATATGAGTGATCAACAGGAATCCGTTTATTGATTGTACTAGAGCTTCTTATATAGTATCAATAATAGGCTTCATGCGTATTCGTAAAGGCGCATTCTAAGTGGTTCACGTCATCTAAGCTGATCTCTAAGCCCTCCTTTAGTTCCCCTTCTGTGGTCAGCAGTTCTCCTTTTTCTCTGGCCTTCTAACCACAGATGTCTATTGTTTTGCTGCCAAAACCTATCCTTGCTAACTCTGCAAATAAACCCATAGCTCAGCAATAAGACTCAATGGTGGTTCAGTTATTGAGCAAGATACATGTAATATTCTGCAACTTCAGTTGTTACACAAGATGTGTGGTGCAGTGTTCTGTGAGACCTTGCTCAGCTAACTGCAAGGGTCTATGTGCCCGTTCTCACGTAGCCAGCTTCTCAGATCAGTAAGCTGCAAAGAATCTAGATGTCCTTTCTCATGTAACCAATCCTTCACACAAAAAAGAGACAGAGGAGTCCTGTAACTTTTTTCAAATAAAGGGAGAGGTCATGGGCATTTCCCATGGGGTCTCAAATTGTTAGAGGACGCAGCCTCCTTTTTATCATAATTTCCCAGTCGCATTTCCCTCTCTTTTTCCCCATTGGTTGAGGTACTTAAGAGGTACAGAGCTCCCAAATCGCTTAATACAAACCCCCTTTCTAACGGGTACCCCCTCCCCATCCTTTTCCTTGTGTCTCTGTTCTTTTTCTCTAAATCCAGGGATTAGCACAGTCTTGAGTGAGTAATAGTCTGTGTCAATTAGTGGAACTCCTATGGAATTTATGGTTCCTCCCATTGCTTCTTACACCTATCGGTATCTGGCTTTATCTACCATCAGTCCCATAGTCAGTTTGTAAAGACACCTTTCTCATTCCTTTCACTGTGAAGAGGAGACCAATGTGAAAAATGTGGTTCACTCTTTATAAAATTTTAAGAAAAGTTTAATAAAAGGGACAATTAGGAGACAACAGCAAAAAGGGTATTATGGCCAGGTGCTTTGGCAGAGCCAAAGGCACACTTCTACAGCCAAAAGATAGTCTTTAAAAGTACGTATCTTATTGCATATTCATCACCATCATGCATAAGTCATTAATTCTTTGGAGTTACTGGGTATCATCCCATCAGCCTTATCTTCCTCCTTGGCTCCATTATGTCTCTGATCCCTCCATCAATTCTTCTCTCTGGTTTTGGGTCTTCATTTTCTCTGATAAGATACTCCAGGAATGTGAAGATTCTCTCTGCCCACCTTCTCCAAACCGACTACATAAACAATAGACATTCTATACCATGCATTACATCATAGAACCTAGGCCAAGTTTCTCCAACATTAAGTAACATGCAAAAAGCCAACAACACAATACATTTATCACAGAGTGTGTAATAATTTCATGGGGCAGACTGAACCAATGAGAGCTTCAAGCAAAGTTCAAGCAAACTCATTGTTGAACCAAAGGGCAGGAGAGAGAGGAACACTCATTTCTTGTTATGTCTCAAGGACAAGGCTTCATCAACACTACTGGAAAAAATCAGGCCAGGCTTTACTCTCCATATACTGCACACAGCATTCATGTCCTGGCCTGGTGAAGGAAAGAACTTTCTGAAATAGCAAACCATGGAGAATTTTAGGAGGATGGGAATGTTTTGCTGCTTCATGCCAGGTGTGCTGTCAGTGCCTTAGCTGGGCCAGCTACAATGGGTACTCACTGTGGAAGTGGAAAAGTTTTCAATGACACAGGAGGATCTCTGAGTGTGGAGAAGCTCATATGCCCTTGATGGCTGGATGTCTCAGAACACAGCACGTGGACGTGTATTTACTGAACAAGGTGTATTTCTTCAATAGCTTTGCTAAGCAGAGACAGGGAAAGCACAACTGTTTGAGAGGAGTTACTAGATGCTCTAGAGCTTAGGCTATATTTTGGTTGGCTTTCCTAGGAGCCCTGTGTAGCTTTTACCATTGCTTTTATTCTTTTATCCTGTTATGCATGCGTGTACATGTCTATTTTTTCTTATACAATTTTTAGCTTATTCTTGTATTTTTCTAATGTGCTTCCTGCACACCTCTGGAGTGTAAACATGGGATCTTTCTGTCTCTCACTTCCCCTTTTTTGCTCTCCTCCTTTTCCCAGGTCAGGTTGTTCATCCGTGAGATCTCGCTTGCCATCAATGCTAATTGCTCATCAGGTGATGATTTTACTGTCACATCTCTTTTCTTATTCCTTCCCCTTTTTGGAGACAATAAGTTGTCAATAGGAGTCATGCTAAAGTTAAGGTGTTTGAGTCTGATATCTTCTGTGTCTTGGTAACTGGGTTTTTTTGGCTTGTCAACAGCTTAGTGGCTTGAATGAAATTATGTTCGTACAAAGTTTAAACCAGCATCTTAAATGGTGTCTCCATCCTGGGTGTAGTTTCCAGCCACTGACAGTGCCAAACAAAATATTTGTTATTTCATAGAATCACAGAATGGTTTGGTTGGAAGGAACATAAGAGATCATCTCCTTTCAACCCCCTGCCATGAGAAGGGGCACCTTCCAGCAGACCAGGTTGCTCAGAGCTCCATCCAACCTGGCCTTGAACACCTCTATGGATGGGGCATCCACAACTTCTCTGGGAAACCTGTTCCATTGCCTACCCACCATCATAGTGAAGAATTTTTTTCTAATATCCAATATAACCTGTTCTCTGTAAGTTTGAAGCCATTTCTCCTCATCCTGTCACTCCATACCTTTGTCAAAAGTCCCTCTACAGCCTTCTTGCAGCCCCTTTAGTTACTGGTAGGCTGCAATGAGCTCTCCCTGGAGCCTTCTCTTCGCCAGGCTGAACCCCAAATCTCACACCCTGTCTTTGTAGGAGAGGTGCTCCAGCACGCTGCATTTAATGTACATTTGAATTTAATCTTTTTATTCTCTCACTTTATGCCAGGCCGACCATAATCAGCTTTCTGTTGTTATACTCCAAGGATGGAATCAGTGCTGATACCTAGCAGGAGAGCTGCTGTTAAAGAATAGGCCAGATTTATTGTGTTATGTACCTAAATATTATTATTTGACCATGATGCCCACTATGTATCCCATTTCCACTTCATGAAGATGTTACTTGTCCTTTGCTGAGACAGTGCTGCCTGTGTCTCTGCTTTGCCAAGCCCGTCTGTCTAGGGTACTGCAACATGGTGAGATGCTGGGTCCAGGCTCTGTCCCCAGCCCCACTGTACCAGCGTGGTGGCAGCCCAACCTTGCTGGCATCTCATCAGGGCAGCCTGGCAGAGAGTGGCAGGGATTGCATGCATGATTTTAACATCTTCTCTTAAGCATATATGTATGTGCATACATATATGTAGCAAAGAAGAAAAACATATTAATAAAAACACATAGTGTAACCTTGCTGCCAGGAGGGCCAACAGTATCCTGGAGTATATTGGGAAGAGTGTGACCAGTAGGTCCATGGAGAAGATCCTCTCCCTCTACTTGGCCTTAATAAGGCAACATTCTGGGCTCCACAGTGCAAAAGAGACAAGGAGCTACTGGAGATGTTCCAGCAGATGTCACAACGATGATTAGGGATCTGGATCTCCTCTTACAAGGAGAGATTGTGAGATCTGGGTTTGTTTAGTCTGGAGAAGAGAAAACTTAGAGGGAACCTCATCAATACAGACAAACATCTCTGTGCCAAGAGGGTGCCAGACACTTTTCAATGGTTCCCAGCAACGGGACAAGGAACAATGGCCATAAACTAAACCACAAGAAGTTCCAGCTTAATATGAAGAACTTCTTTACACTGAAAGTAGCAGAGCACTGGAACAGGCTGCCCAAGGTTGTCATGGAGTCTCCCTCTCGGGAGATATTCCAAACACACCTGGATGTGTTCCTATGTCACCTGCTCTAGGTGACCCTGCCTTGATGGGGTGGTTGGACTGGGTGATCTTCAGAGGTCCCTTCCAACCCTAACAATTCTGTGATATATGTAGAAGCATATAGATACACATAGATATAAATGACAAATAGATACATAGATAAACAGAAATATATAGCTATCTTCCCCGTATATAGATATATGTATATATAATACATATACTCTCTATATAAAACACATATATAACCCTACATATAAAATGTCTCTCTATGTGTAATGGGGAGTTACATATTTATAGAGGGCTGTATATGTATATATGTCTATATATCTATCTACATATATATCTGTATATGTGTATATACATGTGTGTGAATATATACACATATGTGCATATATAACCAAGTGGTTTCCTGAAGGAAGGTTGTAGCCAGGTGAGGGTTGACCTCTTTGTACTCTTAAGATTCATGTTGGACATCAGGAAGTTTCTTCACAGAAGGGGTGATTAGACAGTGGAATGAGCTGCCCAGGGAGGTGTGTAAGGAAAGACTGGACATGCCCTGGTCTAGTTGACATGATGGTGTTCAGTCAAAGGTTGGACTCAATGATCTCAGAGGTCTTTTCCAACCTAATTGAATCTGCGATACTATGATATATGCATATATATATATATATATGACTACATATATAAATATATATATATATACACACGTATATATGTGTCTATATATAGATGACTACATATATATATGCATGTGTGTGTGTGTGTGTGTATGTATATATGTATAGGAGCATACACCCCTCCAAAAAATAAATATACCGCCGTGAATGGCCTTATGGAGAAATTCTCATATGCCCACCCACAGTATTCTGTTTCTACCCCTCCTCTCAAAGCTCCCCTCCCGGCCGTCCTCCGCCTCCTCCTCCTCCTCTTCCTCCGTCTGCACCTCAGTCTCCTCCTCCCGCAGCTCCCCCGCCCCGCCCCAGCGCGGCCGGGCAGCCGAACGCCGCGGGGCGTTATGTCCTTGCGCGGCCGCCGTAGCGCCCTCTGGGGCAGGGTGGCGGTCGCCGTAGCGACACGGCCTGGGTTGGGGGTGGCCTCGTTCCGTCCTGACGGCGGGCGGGGCGCGAGGCGGTGGCGAAGGGCAGCTCGGGCCAGCGGGGATGAGCCATGGCCTCCGTGAAGGTGGCCGTGCGAGTGCGGCCAATGAACCGCAGGTGAGTGAGGTGCCGCCCCGGCCTTCTCCGCTCCGGAGCCGGTGTCGCTCACAAGGGGTGTGAGGAACGCCGTGTCCCGGCTCTGCGGGCGGTGACAGCCACTGCGGAGGCGGAGGGGGAGCTCTGCCGGGAATTCAGGGGCTCCCGGCGCTCGGCTGATCCGCTCTGCCCGGCAGGAGCGACTGCTGGGAGCGCTTTTCCTCCCTGGCAAGTTGGGAAGTGGCTCGCCGGTGGAGCGTAGAGGAACGGGGCTTTGCCTGGGAAGTTCACTCTGTCATGGTCTGAAGCATTGCTTGGTGTGGTCCTTCTGTAATGACGGAAAAGTTACTCTGGTGAAGATGGAAAACTTTGAGAGGAAGGACCTGCCAAGGATATATATCCAGGCTTCTAAAATGTGAAAGAAACCTACTTCATCTGAAAACAGCAGCCTTTTCTACCCGCGTGAGAGATTGTTGTCTAGTTCATTTAGAGCTATTAAGGTTACAGGTTATCAGCTTAAGCTCAAAGTATATATATATATATATATATAAGCAGACAGTCTGCTGCATTTACTGTATGGACAGGAGTTCATCACCCACTTCCTGAGGTGTGTCTGGGAAATAAACACTGTTTTCTTTAATGAAATATGTGCATAATATGCATGGTAGTTAATGGTCTAATCTAAGAACCATATGTGGAAAACGATCCGATTCTGCTGGCAGTGCTCTTCCTCTTCCCTTGTTCTGAAGAGATGTAGCCAGTTCAAAAGAAAAGTGGTTTAAAGCACAGGCAGCCCATCAGACTCTCACTGTTCCTCTCACTTGATCTGATTCAGGTGTTTAAAACACACGATTTGCTATGTTCTGAAAGTCACTCAATATCTTGTTTTCAGAGAGGGAAAGACAAACCTTATGAAAATAAAGCTGATGAAGGTAGGAAGGGGAAAATATTGCAGGTTGGTTTTGAATAATTTAGGTGGATGGAGTTGAGTGGTTGGAGGTCAGGGTTGGTGAATAATCTTGTCACACCCTCTTGCTTCCCCCTGCCCTCTCCTCTGGGTCTAACAATATGGTTCTTAAAAATTTTAAAAATTATTCTGTATATATACTCCACTTTACCTTCAAGAACCTCTGACAACAGGTAGCATAGGTCTTTAGGGTAATAAGACTTCTTATGTGCAATGTTTTGGTAGCACTGAGAAGTTTTGCAGGAGGACTGTACCTGTGATCTACTAAGAGACAAAAGAGAGACAGAAATGGAAAGCACATGGCAGAAGAGAAGGTTGGTAATTGTCATAGGCAGTGGAAACACAGACCTGTGAGTGGAAGTTTGCAAATGTTGTAAAGAAATATCAGACCAGGACTTTGGAGCTGGTGTCTCTACTGCATGTGGGAGGATAACTTGGATGGGGCTGGATCCAAGCATACCTAGAAAATGATGAAAATTGTTTGTGATACAATGGAAGAGGGCAAACCTAAGAGCAGGGCAGACAGAGGCATGGTGTGGTCCAAGGGGCAAGCCGAAAAAATGGTCTTTGTCACAGCTATGTGGCAACAAGCAGGCTTACTCTGAAAACTGTTGTCTGACCATGCAAACTGTGAAGAGCCTACCAGCTGATGTTGCTAAAACCTTGGAGTTTATGGGATGGTGTTAGATGTTTATGAAACACTATAAGGAAGCTAGATTTAGTGTCATGGAATGTTGCTTTTAAGTATTGATTTTTTTCAGAGGTACAGTCGGTGTTTGGTGTGGGACCTAGCACTGGGGTCACTGGTGTTCCTCTCTGTTAGTCACTGCTGGACTCATGCTGTGTTTTGTAAAACAGATCCTAAGCCTGAGAGGAAAGGCCTGGTGAACCGTAAGCCAGGAGCAATACCCATATTTTTCTTAGTGGTTTCTCAGAATTCTTAGGGTTGGAAGTGATCCCTGGAGATCATCTAGTCCAGCCCCCCTGCCAAGGCAGGAGCACCTTGGCAAGTGTTCCCTTGCACATGTCTTCTCTCAGCTGTGGTCCCTTTGCCTTTTTTGGGTCCCTGGAGAATTTTACAGTGGAAAGGGCTTTCTGCCTGTTCAAAGGAACTCTGCAACCAGCTGTTCATTCTCCAGCACTTAATTTCAAAATCCTTAACATGATACTGTATGGAGTTAAATTTAATTTAGTTAAATTTGCTTTGGTTTGTTTGAAGTTTAATAATATAATGCAGCTTATTTCGTGAGTCATTTTTAATTAGAGAGGACACAGTTGATGAATGGTTATAGGAAGACTCCTGCATCACAGCAATTGCACCATGTGGTGTGTCATAGCACTACTAATTGTGTAAGTCACAAACATGGATTTTGGAATGAAACATGATGGGGAGAGGGTTGTTAAGGATTACTTACTATTCTATTGCTTAGATAACAAACTTTAGGTTTTTTTTTTTCTTCTGTGATTTATTTTTAGTCTTCTTGTTCTCTGACTTGACCTGTAAAGAATGTGTTCATTTCAGTGGTGGTGTTAAAGTCCTTAACTGCTCTTCTTGGAGTTGAGATCCCAAGTTGCGTTACACAGATGTTACACTGAAATCTTTTGACTCTATCTCTGCATAATGTAATAAAAGTATGTGTAATGGCTTTACAGTTACTGCTTTGAAAACAGTCGTAGCATGAGCTTAAAAAGTTCAGTTACTTGGTGAATCTCCATCTGTCATTTGGTTTCCCTCATTCAACACTGAATTGCCATGACGGCCTTTCAGTCTGTGCTTACAGCTGTAAGTTTCTGTGAAGGCAGCAAAAAACCTGCCAGCTGGCAGAAGCCTTGGTTTTTGTCATCGGATAGAAACCTGCCGGGAGGTGAGCTTGGGTGTTTGATGTATTTTGCTTTGGCAAGGCAATGGCTTTGGACACCATGATTTCTAAGGGTCATTTTCCAACAGTTACTAGAAGCATTCATAAAATGGGATTGTAGAGAAGTGTAATCAGATTAGAGGCACTATTTGCTCACACACTGAACAGATGACTTTGGGTGACTAGTTACTAGTCGCTGTCTTCTGCATAGTGTGATATCTGGGAAGCTGTTAAGCCTTGCCTAATTCTGGCTCTCTATTTTGTATTATGCACTGCATATGCACCGTTCAAATAAATGCACTGCTTTATGTTCATCTATTCAGAGTCTTTAAAGAAGCAAGAGGGAGTAGTATTTTCTTGCTTCCGTTTTGTGTCACGTTTCTTCTTTATGTAAACTAGAATTCAATTAGCGTTCCAGGAAGCCACTTCTATAATTTTGTCAGTGTCTTGGTTAGAGACAATTTAAAGGAGAACACACTGGAACGAGTTATCTCCTTTAGGATTCCAATAATCCCTTTCCACCAATAAGAAATGAATAGAAATAGAGGAAAGTTAAAAAACCCCCATCGTTTATTAACAAACAGGATGCCAAGAGGTAGGGAAAAAAAGTAAATAACTGCTAGAAACCAAACTGCTAGACCTCACCACCCCACTGGAACAAAGAGACAATATGGCGTCAGGAAGGCAGGAGCTTCATGGCGCAGTTCCAGCAGCAGACGGAGGCCCGATGGCTCGTCCCTCCTTCCTACGGCAAGGCAGAGGATAGTGGGCACGGCAGGCGAGGCAGCTGGGCTCGGGGCACTCGGTGTCTTTTTTCTTCCCGGCTGGACGCGGTTAATGGCAGCTTGGGCTGGAGTCTCTCCGCTCCACTTAGGGCGTGATGCCTCCGGGTCTAGGACAGGAAACCGCGGAATTCGCCCTCAAGGCAGCCCAAACATCGCCACTGCAACTTTTCCAAGCCGAGGGAAAAAAAAAAAAAAAAGGAAAGAAAAAAACCTTTGCCTGAGCGAAAACACCACGCCACGCAAAGCCGCGATAAGAACCTGGGCGGGCAGTTTTTAACAAACGCCTGCTCCAAAAGCCAACTTCCTGCCCCGCTCCCCCCACCCCGATTCCCGGCTGCAGGGTCATAAAGACACAGTAACATTTTTTGGGCCCAGATGATTACGGGATACAGTATTATTCTGAATCACCCCAAGACAGTTAAATAAAACCATCTAAAATATGCCAAATAAGAAAAAATGTTTTGATACTTACTAGAGAAAATATCAACTTGATTCTTCCAAATACTGTTACTAATTCTTGTGGCTCTCAATTTCTTACACCTGATAGCTCTGGTCTGATTGGCTTTTAATTAATGAAGTAATACAAGGACGCAAGCTTTTTCAGATTTTTAACCCTTTTTGTCTGTCTCTTGTATTTGCATAAACGAAATATTTATTTAACTGTCTGAACAAACTAAATGAGGGTCATGTGCTATCTTTACCTGAAAAGATGCAGCTGACATCAGAACACGGGTTTGCACGGCAGTAAGTTCTTCCCTGTGCTTATCCAGTGCTCTCAGCGTTTTTAGATGTTTATTTAAATGAGTTGCCTAGACTTTTTCTTGGCTCTCTTCTTACTGCCAATATAATGAAATAGAAATTCTAATTTGATTTCGTGTTTAATGATCAGGTTTTTTTCTCCTGCACGTACACACTCGGATTTGCTCTCCAAACAGAAGTGACCAATGGGGGTTGCAGAAGTACCTTACAGACATTGTAGTGCTCTAAGTGGTTATGCAGCCATTCACAATTATGGTATGAAGATTAAAAACTTTTCTTTTTGATAGTGGGGAGACAGAGAAAATATGTTCTGTTGCCTAGAGACATCTTTTGTGTGATTCTGGGATTTGTTTGGATTAAGATCTGATACTTTAATCCACAAATACAGTCTGTGTGATTATTCATTGGATGTAAGGTTGGCCCTCTAGGATAACTTCATGGTTATGCCTGTAAGTCTAAGCAACTTCTCTACATGCAGAGCTGGAGGCAGAGTACTTTGGGAAATTTAGGACCAATATCTTATCTTTAAAAATAACTGCTTGTACAATCCAGGCTGTAGGTATCAATAGCAGAATTTTCAACGGCTCAAATTAATAGTGCAGTGCAAAGGACAGAGATATAAAGGAAGCTGTTTTGTTTTACCGGGAACTTGTGACTGGAGTGTTTTTGTACCAGGAAAAAGAGATAAACAAGTAAACAGTGAAGAGCCAGCTGAATTTCCATTCTAAATGTTTATGTCAGGAAAATCCACAAATGCCAGAGGTTTATGTCCAAAAAGGAGACAGAGGAGTGTTGCAGCGGGGATTTCTGCAACACGTATAGACACCGAGGCCCATGGAAAGAAATAGGGAGCAATTCTTGATAGATGTTTCAGAGATCTTTATTTTCCAGCCACATGGCCAGGGGACTGCCGAAGAACTGAGCAACCACGGGACAACCAGGGTCCTCCCCTGGTAGGGGAACACAAAACAACCAATGGGGAACGGGATTGTCCAGGGAGTAGGGAGACTCCGCCTCTACCCCAGGGTCCCCTCCCCCCGGACCCCACGGAGGAGGAACCCCAACAGAGGAGTCCTTCAACTTTATTCGAATAAAGGGAGAGAGTCCACTGGACACACGGCCGTGGGCTTTTCTCTCTTGGTTTCGGAGGGCACAGCCTCCCGTTTATCCTAAACTCCTGGCTGCATGTTGCCCTCTTCCTTTCTCCATTGGCTGAGGTTCTAGGAAGGTACAGCCTTCCCGAACCACCTACCCCATATCCCCACTTGAACCTACTGTTTTACCCCAAAGTTCAGAAGTGCAGGCTTGTGCAAACCGATGTCTATTTCAGGAGACACACTGTCTGGGCCCAGTAAGGAACCTGCTGCCCCAAGTCAGTACAGGCATTAAGACGTTAACACCCATCAAATTGTTTGTAAAGACATTGGCACACATCTTTCCTCTAATTTACAAGTGATTTAGGTAGGAACTTACTGGGAGTATGAAATTTATAATTAAATACCCATCCTTTTTGGAACTGAGAAGCAAAAAACATGCATGGAAAATTCATTATAAAATTGTCAGTGCAGGGAAGAGGAAATGAATTGGTGTCATGATAAATTACAGTGTTCAAAGTACCAGTTACTGTATATTTTTCATTTTCAGGTTCCTGTGTATGTTTTTAATTTTCATAAGATTATAAAGAGAGAGTGTTTTGGCAAAATGTATATAATGTCAGTGTATCACAGGTACAGTGAGGAAGGATGGAGTGATTAGAAGGAAGGACACTCAGAGCTAAATATCGTATCTATCTCTGAAGTACATGGTGAAATTTTTACTGCATCTGTTTCCAAACACTGATTTCTGTTTGTTGCTCTTTAGAGGTGTCCAGAGTGATCTCAGAAACAGATTTTAAATATGGCCAAGTGTTGCAATACTCTCACTGTCTGAACTACTCTACCAATGAGGATAAACCATTTATCAGCAAGCTGAGTTTGCTATTTCCTATGGTAACTGTTTGAACTTCCATTTTAATAATGGTGCTTGTGATTTGATTTATAATCATGTACAATTTCTCTACTATAAAAAGAAGTTGAAAGATCCTTAAGCATAAGGTGAGGCTCTGGTGTGCCTAGGGTGAATGTACATCTGTCTTGCCGCTGCCTGTTTATGTGGTTGAGTTTGAATCCAATAAAAATCTACTTTGATACTGATTTGGCAAGATGAACTAACTGTTCTGAATGTGGCTTTTTCACCTTGCCACATTTTGTGTTCAGAACCTTGAACATATTTAATAATCTCTGGCAGATTTTTCCTTTTTTTCAAAGTAGATACATTTCTCTCCCTGAAAGTAAGCTATGCATATATGTATATATAAGTCTCTTCATCAGCGTGCTGCTTCTGTTGTTAGCACTGGATCAGTGCATAATGGTGTAAACTGATCCAAGTTCCTGGATCATATAAATGTGATACTAAGAGCACTTGAAGTCTGAAAGAAAAAGTGTTCTTAGTTTTGTAAGATACATCAAGAAATGTTTTTACTTTCTATCTCTCACCTCTTCAAAAGGAACGAACTGTAGGAAGAGTTTTATTCTACAGTATGGTCGTGAATCTTCTCAGGATAGGTCGTCTACTACAGGGAGGAGCAGAGGAGTGAACATCAGCATGACAAAGTCTATGTCATCTCTCCTTAATAATCGCTACCTAGTACTTGTTCAGTTGTGGGTTACAAAGTAGGGAATCTGATCCGTGTTTTACCCTAGGTGAAATGACATGATTTTTGTGTGTCCATGTGTTCAAGATGTAAAACTTGAGAGAAAAAAGAGGTGGGTAGGACATGGAGATGTACCTGTTCTGGGGGGACTTTTGGTCCCTGGTTTTGGTGGTACTTGATGTCAGACGTGGTGAGAATGTGTTCTTTGAGAACTGGTCTCAACAATAAATGATGACATAAACATTTGTGATTAGGTAAAAATGCCCTCAAGGATTACATCAGTCTCAGAGATGGTAGTTTATGGCTGTTGTTGTTGCTGTCTGTAGCTCTGGAATGAAGACGCCATTGAGATAGCAGTGTTTGCTGGGAATCAGAGGTGCTGTATATTGTGGGGCTCCTTTAAATGGTATCTATACAGATCATATATTTGAGAAAGGGATGTAGTAAGCTGGGTTATAAGGCTGTAGGCAGACCATTAAAAAATGAGGAAAGGCTGGAGAATCTGCTGTTGAAGCAAATGAAGTAGAAGCAACAGCTTGCTCACAGCAGAGCATTGACTCAAAGGACTATTAAAAAAAAAAAAAAAAAAAAAAAAGCCTAGTGGCCTTACAGAAAAGTCTTGGTTGTCAGAGATAAGAATAAGAGCTGTCAGAAATTTTATAATCAATATATTTTAAGGTTTTTTTTGGTTTAAGAGTAGTAAGTGGTAGATAAATAGTTCAGGTCTGTTTATGTAGGAATGGAAGAAGCAGTCGGGAGGTGAGGGGAAAAACACCAAAGTTATTTTACTCAGGAATTTAAGGAGAACATTGCAAGTGTAAAGCAGAACAGTTGCTCTTCTGAAGAGCTTAAACTGGAGGTGATATAACCATGTGTTTGGTAAGGGGTGGTAAAACACAGTACTGGACAGCTGGGTTAAGGAGCAGGGTCTGAGGAGAGTGTCCTTTGCTAAAATAAGTTCAAGTCAAGTAGAGAAGCCATCAGCAAGGCTCAGAGTTGACTGGGAATTTGGATGCCACAGGTCAGGATATTCTAGAGAAACTTGTTGGACTCTCCTTAGGCTTTTTCACAATAGCAAATATCAGCAGTGCTCAAGGAAGCTGAAATTTAGGGGTTAGGGAAACTTAGAGAGCTGAAATGTAAGGACTTAGCACTAGAGAATTCCAGCACTCTCTGGTGTTTGTTTCTCACCTGTGCTAAAGTACATGGTCTTTGAATGTTAGTGACTTGTTTTCCTCTTCTTTCTATGCCTTTTCTCTTGGTGGTTAAGCTTTTCTGCTTAGAAGCAATGGATTTGAACTTAGGAGTGTGCTGCACTCTCAGTATAATCCCTGTTTGCAAATACATTGCAGAGCCAAACACTGAAGCTGTGGTTGGTGCTTCCCCCAGCAAGCTCATGTGTTAATATCTCATAAAATCCTGTTTCTGGAACCTCATTATCTGAATTATGTTGGAAAAGATCTCAAAAATGATGGGAGTCCTTGATTCAAAGAATATCACGCTGCATGTGTACTCTATATGTTATGTCTACCAGAACAGATTAGGACATGCAAATCTAGACATATTTTCAGGGCTTAAATGTTGAAAGAGAAATTAAATACTTAGTTATGGCTCCTTCTTAATATCTCTGGAGTAATGGAATGAAGCTAATAATGGATCAGCTTAAACAGTATCTAAGGAATTACTGCTGGTGAGGTAGTGCAGGTTGAGGAAGAATCTCCTGAGGGGAATGAAAGCTCAGGCAGTTGGGTATAGCTAATACCTTTTAAGAAAGTCATTAGAGGAAATCTTGCTTGAATGGGAAAGTGAGACTAGACCTGGTTGACTGTTAAGTAGCTCCTGTGCTTGCCATTCTATCTCAGACCTCCTCTTCAGTGGGTTTTGCACAGCTTTATACACATAAGTGAGAATAAATGGGGTATGCAGTCTTTAAAATGGGATCTTGCTCTTTTCATGTATCAAAGAAGATGGATCAGGAGGAAGAGTCCCAGGTGCAGAGCTTTATCCTTGTGTTGGTGAGCAGCAAAACCGCAGCAGACTTGTCTGCTGCAGAAGAAGCTCCAATGAGTTTCGGCCAAGTACTGGATTCCCACTAACTGAAGAGTTAATAGCTGGGAGTGACAGTTAATTTTCCATAAACCATCAGAAGTTGGGAAGCCCACTTACAGCCTCTGCTTACATGTGCTTATTTTTCTGTCCTCTTTAGTGCTTTAATGCAAATACTTCTAAAGTTTTTCAAGTGTGTGGATTTGTCACAATCACTACCTTGTTTCATCTGTCCCCCTCCAGAGTGCTGAAGAACAAAAGACCTTCCAGTTCCAGCAAGGCTGGAGCATAGTAGCAGCGTGGACACGTGTGGGGCAGTGTATTTAGACTGGCCTCATTTACAGTTTGCAATCCCCAAAACTTTCTGGTCTTAAGCATTTTGAACTTAAAAGCCTAGTTTTGGAATAGTGTTTTCCAAGTCCTTTATTTTAGTATTATCGAACACGTTGCCAGACTACCTATGCATGTTACATCACTGAAATGATGAACAATAAAATGCTTTTAACTCATGCATTTTGTTGAGAATTCCCTGAGACCAGAAGAAAAAAAGGTGAATAAGGCTCTCTGAATTGTAGCTTTCCTGATGAAATGAAGCGACAGAAAGGTGAGTCTGTTTGTTTTCCAGGCTTAGTTTATTTGAAATTATGACTAGTTATGAAATAAATGGGATTAGTACTCAGCTCTTCTAACCTAACAGAGCTCTTGGACTTGAAGATTCTTAGAAATCTGAGTGTCTGAAAGGCAGGTATTGTTGGTGGGAACAGCTGACTGAATTGAAGAGCAAAGTCCTCTATTTTGCAGTAACTATGAGTACAAAGCCGGGGTTATTTACTGAGAGAGGGTTTTTCAGAGTTATTTAACAGAAAGAGTGCATAGATGGCACTCTGTGGATACAAAAATGCTACTAGCAAGGATTTTCTTGCAGTTTTCTAAGTCCGTGAGAGACTTTTTCTCTCTCACAGAAAATAGTAGCAGAGTTCTATAAACAATGAAACACCTGCAACCTTGAAAAGTCTTGTTTATAGTACAGTAGAAAAATATTTTGACAATGGATATTTTAGGATTCTAGCCAATCACCCCCAAGGGGTGGCTGATCCTTGTCCAATTAAACTATGAAGAAAAGTCTATAAAAGAGTTTGTAAAATAATTAAATAAATCAATCTTGCTGCATGATTTCTGCCTGCTGGATCTTCTCTCCTCCTCCCCATGGCTGCGGGACGGTATATTATATTATATTATATTTACGGTATTAATAGCACTCATCATCTTAATTGCTGATGGGGTGAAGTTCTTACTGTTGAAGAGTCAAACACTTCAAATGTTAGTTTTACAAAGACTCTTCTCCAGAGAGTTTATATTGTAAATACAAAGCAATACTGAGATGCAGAAACCTGGAGTACACCCATAATTTTTCTGTATTCTTATACATTGGAAAGATATTTGTACTCACATAGCTGAATTCATTTGTTGTTCAGTCCAGATTGTTTCTGTGTGTCTCAGTAAAGGAAAAAAAATGACAGTAGAAAAGCCTTATGGATTACTTGAGGGGCTAAAAGAGCCATGAAGTCAGGCACAATCCTGCCCCCCCCCCCCCCCCCCCCCGAATTTCTAATTTGAGGACTTCCTACCCCAAAAGACAAGGGCACTGCAGGGAAACAGTGAATCTTTGAATCGTGTTTTACTGTACACAAGAGGTTAAGACAATACTGTCTTTGACTTGGGATAGCAGGGATAAAAGAACAAATTGGAAGAAACAAGATACTAAAACCAAAGTATCCAGGAATCCTAGATAAACTTCACAGTAGTGTAATAGTTACAACAGAATTCCAGAATGTCATTCGTATCAACGGTTGTGTTTGAGGTTATATTTTATGTTGCTTCTGCCAAAGATGGGCATTTGCTTCATTTTCTTAAAGGCTGCTATCAGAAACGTGTAAGAAGAGGATTCACATGTGGCTATCTTAAACTTTAGCTGTGCAGGTCTAGTTCCCGCTGGTAAGACTATTACTGAGCCTGGTCACTATGCAGGCAAAGCAGGAAAGTTACTGTTAAGGTAGTCTTCTAATTGATGATAAAACCTTTTCCCAGTTATTGGGAGATCATTGACCATAGCATGTATAGTTATAATAACTTTAACTTAGCTGTTGCTGATGGTTTGCATATGTCGCCACTCACCAGTTGTGGTCTGAGTTCTTGGGAGGTGGAGCTACCAAAATGTTGCTAAAAAAAATTAGAAAAACAGGTCAAGTACATGATTTATTATAGTGACCAGTCTGTATGTGTTACTACGAGTGTGCATAGTTTTCCCAAAAACGCTGGATATCATTTGACAGAAAGCAGCACAAGGACACCTATATGTTCAATTTTTAGGAGCCTTACTGCAGTATATTAAACTGCTAGCTTTCAGTGCTGTTGGTAAAATTTATTCTTATGGCTAATAGCGTTTAATCTAGGCTGTCCTTCATACAAGAACCAATATGTATGTACTAGTATAGACTTAGAGATTATTTCTGTTTCATGACATATACAAGATTTCCCCCGTGTCTGCATTCTGTGTCACTGGATTTATTGTTCTGGTTTCAGCTGCACAGTGGAGAAAGCCCTGGGACTAGCAGAACTCTCTCTTTTAATTATTTTCAAAATTTTCCAATTTTTTTTTTTAAACCAGTAGTAGGGAATGGAGGTATCATCATAAATCTGCACTAGCAAATTGTGAAGATTCTGTTCATCACAGAAAACCCGATGCCCATAAAAAATGTGCTTTATGACAAAATTCTCTTTTAAAGTACCAAATAGGTGCAGAGTTTCTGTTTCTTACTGAGACAAATGCAATCTGATCTATAGAAAGCTGTTTCTTTTCATTTCAGTCTCCGGGAGTTTTTTCTTCTGTTTTCTTGTCTGGCTGAAACTGAGGTGAAACTCAAGAGCTGGCACAGTTCATGTCAGCCAGCCTGGACTCATCGAGGGATTTTGAATCTGTTGGCTGCTGTCAGCTAGCTTTGACAGCGTAGTAGAGGTCTTGAAGATAAAGAAGATGTGCTATCAAAGAAAATGGACAGCTGTCAAGGAGCCTGCAGAGCTCTCCTGAACAAGGGGGAGGCTGCTACCCTTACCAGCTGTCACTGGATGCCCCGAGGACTCCTTTCAAACTGAGTCTGATGGACTTCTGACTGTGGTTGCACTGCTTGATGTACAATGTGTAGGTGTTAACTCTAACATGTTAGTGTAAACATGGCTTTGGCCATTTAATTATGGCCTTGTAGCCATATCAGTCAACTCCATGGGGTCACTTGGAGATCAGGATTTGGAGAGATTCATTCACCTTTTTCTCTGCTGGTTTCAGGGAGCTCAGAATATGCTGCTATTGCCCTGCTGTGGATACAATTGTGATTTTCATACGGTGTAATCATGTAGTACCAGTGAACCAAACGACAGTGGATTTCCAACGTAGTGTCACTAGGTCATATTGCTTGATTTGTTCTGGTTTTAGGTCTCAGCCAGCATTACATTGAAACTACTTGTTATTGATGTTTATGGAAAAAAATAGCCCAAAGAGTGATGAAGGTATTTTATTTACAGACTACCAGTTTTTAACTGTGTCTGGATATTGAATTGTGTTTTTAAAAAGTGTACTTTCTACAAAATGATTTGATAAACACTGACGAAGTTAAAAAAACCTGCCAAACCAAACAAATCTCTGATAGGAAAGAGAAATTGTGTGATCCTTAAAATTGCAACAACTTTGCTTTTCCTGTAGTTACAGAAAGTGATGAAGAATTTCTTGTGTAGAAGGGTTTTTGCTTGGTTTTTAAAAGTATACAGTTGAATTCATGTTCCTTTCTTGAGTTACCTCTGACAAAGGAAAGCCCTCTTGGTCTGTGTAATTTGATGGGACATCGGGGCAAATGCACAGTTACTATGTAATCAAGGTACCAGACAATTAAAGGTTCTTTCTGTGCCACACTTTGTGCTTGTTTTTCAGTTAAATTTACCTTGAATTCTTCCGGTTATTAAGCAACTCCCACGCTTTCACTTTGTGATCCCAGAAACACACCTTGAAGAAGAAGAGTGATAAAGCAGGAAATAACTAACATTGTGCCTGAAAGGCAAACATAAGAAGTAGAAGGAACTTTGCTGAAGTTATTGAGCATGAGTTGCTTTATGAACTTTCAGACTGTTTTTGAGTAGTTGAAAAACAGAATTGCACATCTGCTCTTCAGTATAATCCTCTTCCAACAGATTTTCCATTAAATTTCTACAGTCAAGTGTATTTCCAAGAGTATATGTTACAGACCACCTATTTCAACACAGCTGCTCTGCAGGCAGTTCAGATAGTGGCTGTGTCCTTGGCTGTGCAGCCTTGGAGGTTTGCTGAAGTGATATTTTTAAACATTCTTGGGGAAAACTGTAATTTCTGTCCTGTCCTTGTAGGTTTTTCCCTACCAACCCATGGATAAAATGCATCTCATTCTTTCTGTTCTCTTCTGAGGCGTTTGACAGGTAATCACAATCATTCCCATAAAGGAAATCATAATCTCATGAATTTTTAGTGGGTTAAGCTATAATAAATACTCTAATGTCTGAATAGTACAGAATGGATTAATAAAAAACCCACTGTTTAAATAACTTTCCATTGAAGGACCTTAAAGGAAGGAATTTAAAGATGAACTTGGAAAAAGACAAAATAGATTTTGCAGGTTAATAATAAAGCTTTTTATGAAGCTTCCTTTGTTGATTTATATTTGAGGTCACAGTACTTTTTCATGCTCTTCTCCCTTCTGTGGGAGGATCTTCAGAAAGTTTTGGGGTGGGTAAGAGACCTAATGAACAGGGGTCATTGGAAGTTGCCTTGAAATCTGGAGATACTGCTAATATTTGACAGTCTGTAGTATGGTTTTGACTAGATGCCCATGGAGATGCAAAAACTACTCTGGTCTTTGCCCTCAAAATAAGCAGGGAATATAAGGGAGGGAGAGAAAGAACCTTGACACAGCTCTCTGTTGGAGCTTCTTCCATGAGCTGCCATGTTTTGATACAGCTTCTAAATCATCTTCAGTTTAGGGCAGTTTTTCACAGTCCGTGTTCCCCTTGTGAGGAAATTATTAAAACTTGGCCCAAGTAACGCATTGTTGGGGTTTTAAGAGATCTAGGTTTTTTTTTTTCTGTTAAAGAAATTTCCCCCCATTCTGTTACTAAGATACAAATCGCTGGGTGCTTAAGAGAAGACAAAAGACCTCGCTACTCTTTTGTTTCACCTGGGTGTGGGGTCACTTCGCTCTCGGCTTCTCGGGGGAGAGGAGCCTGATTCTTTTTGGCCGTTTTTCTTTCTGCGGAGAAAGATCCCAGGACCCCCGGCCCACCTTCCCTGCCCTGCTGGAGGCCGGGCTGTTGGCTGCCCTGCCCCGCTGCTGATTCGAGCCTTCGCTGCGTTGTAGCCGTGTTCTCCCTGCCTGCCTAGACCTCGGGGGGTTCCCCTCTTGGATACATCGTGTCTGCCACCCGGGATTTGTGCTCATCCCTGCCGCTCCAGCCTGCCGTTCCAGCCTGCTGTTCCCGAAGGTCCAGCCGGCCACCGGGGCCAGCTGTCTGGGGTGTGTGAAGCCTTTGTTCCGTCCCTCCCTGGGATCCCAGGGCACCAGTGCCGTGTGCTCCCCGAGCTCGCTCTGGAGCGCCCCCTGCAGCCGCGGGGAAACCATCGCACCTGCCCTGCTCACGGAGCCACCATCGCCCCTGCCGGCTGTGAGCGGAACTGCACCCGAGGGGAAAGGGCCCGACAGCCAGAAGGCTGGCACTGGGTTTGTGATTGTTTGCTGTTACTGCCATAGTTATTGTTGTTTGTTTAACTGGTTATATATATAATAGTAAAGAACTGTTATTCCTATTTCCCATATCTTTGCCTAAAAGCCCTTGATTTCAAAATCATAATAACTTGGAGGGAAAGGGGTTACATCTGCCATTCCAAGGCAGGCTTCTGCCTTCCTTAGCAGACACCTGTCTTTCAAACCAAGACACCCATCTAGCAAGTCAATTACAGGAGAAGGATACCAGTTCTTTTAAGGATATCTGGTACTAACATTGACATAGTTTTATATTAAAGTGTCAGTATTATCTGAAGTAGTTTTTCTGATCTCCCCCTCATCCCCCCAGTTCATCTTTCCTTCTTGCAGTTAGTTGCTGGATGACTAGCTGAATTGAGCAATAGTAGAGGGGTAATTACAGCACTGAGCTGATGTATGTCCTGGTGTCTGTGCCAAGAAACTTGCCTGCATGATCACTTTGTCATTTGGTTAGGGGCCATGGGATCACGGGTTATAAGTTTCCTTCCCTTGTGATCCTGGAACTCCATGTGCTGTATGAAAGAGCATTGAGAACAGTCTGGAGGCCCTCCCTAAGCGCTGCTGTGTGTGCAGATTTGGCTCAGGGGGGAAGCAGGATTTCTTAAATCATCAAAGCATTAATTGTGAACCAGTTTTGGCAGCCGATCCCTTTATATTGCTTTGTGATGGAGGCTGGAATTTGCAGGGGCAGAATCTTTGGTTAATGGCTGAAGCTCATCTCTGGATGAGGTAGGGTAAATAGTTCCTGTGGATGCTGGTAATGCTGCTGGATGCTGGAGGGTTATCCTCACCCTGAAGGTTACCCAGCACTGCAGTACAGCTGTTTACAGGCTGAACTTTTAACTAAGGTGGAACTTGCAATCAAAACTTTTTGAAAGTGACTTGGCCCTGCTGAACTGCATTAAATGAGTGCCTGGAAATAACTGGAATCATGCAAGCAATTGTTTTTATGGGATGCTCTCAAACTCTGTATGTGTATGTCGTGGTTTGACGCAGCTAAGTGTCAAGCACACAAAATCTGTTATTTTCATAAGGGGAAAATAAAATACTGAGGAAAACCAGAGAGCTGCGGGGCAAAACAGGTTCAAATTTAAACAGTTGCTGTACAAAGAAAAACAAGTTTATTACTAACAGAATTAAAAGTAAAAAAAAAACCCAAGAAATTAAAGCAAACCTCCCCTCTCTTCCAGCACTTCCCTCCTTTTACCCAACTCGCACAAAGGGTAACAGAACATGGAATTCTAGTCAGTGTTGCAGTTCATGCAAAATTCTCTTTCTTATGCTTAAGGAAAAAAGGGGTTTTTTTTGCTTCACATGGTTCCCAAACTGCCACCAGAAAGAAACATTCTGCTGTGGTGTAAAACATTTCCATGAAAAATCTCACAGTTCCTTCACACTGCCAAACATGGGCCATCACACAGGGTTATTAATCTTTTTAAGGATGAGTTATTTTGTCCTGAACACAAAGGCTGTCTTCGCTACAAGTCTCTAAAGCCTCTCACTGCTTCTATATAGCCTGGTATAGGCACTCTTCACAATCTTCACGGGTCACACGTGAATTCTCCATCCCCCCATGTACTTCAAATGGATTAAAGAGACAAATAGTTTGTGGTATTACAGTTTCTTACCACGGCATGCAAGAAGTTTTTTTATGCCACATCCGAAAAACACGGCACCGCTCTCTTTTCTCCCGTTGCCATTTTCAGCTTTGTCTCACATGACTCACTTTCTCTTCCTCTCTGACTCTGAAGCTGCCATGTTGAAGAGTGTTCTTGTTCAGGTGGAGGAAGCCTCGCTCCCTTTGTGCTGCTGGCTGCATGGTGTCCTCTTCAGTTCAGCGCGAAGTGTGCTGGCTGCAAGAAGGAGGCTCTGCCAGCTCCCGCTGGCTCTGCGTGGAGAGGAGAGGGACCCGCCGGTCCCAGGAAGCCACGCTGGATGGGTTTAGCTATGTGGCAGTCCATGGCTGGTTTTAGCTGCCTGTGGCTCTGTGATAGTTCCCCCTGCGCAGCGACTCAGGGTCCGTGCCGTGGCACTGGGAAAAGGCGCAGGGGCCCCGGCCCGACGGAGCCCGGAGGCTCCGAGGCCCCCTCACCTTCTGGCAGGCGAGCTGGAACGAAAGTTAATTCCTGCCTTTCCGCGCGGTTTAAATATGTAAATTGCGAGAAGCGTTATTAGTCTAAAAGACTGTCCATGAACTCTGGTTCAACCCACTACAGTGTACAATAAATTATGCTCGGCTGTCTCATATTAAAATGAAGCTTGGGTATTTGATTCCTGTTAATTTTTTTTCCACTTCTCTCAGGTTGGCTAATTTATTCTGATCCTATATTCCTGATTTAGGTTGTCCTCTCACTAGCTCTTCTCCTTGAAGAATGCAAAATTCTATTTATGAATTGTATTATTGGCTAGTGCTTTCCAAGGCCTTTTAAAAAAACCTTTGATATCCTCATTCTTTATTAATATTTACTAATATTTTCAGTATTATCACAAAATTAATTACTTTAAGCTTTTCAGAGTTTTATGTAGTTCATATATGGGTGTTAGACTTTAAACATTGTGTACCACCATTCCATTATTGAGTAGCTTTAGCAGAGTGATAGGGAGAGCTGGCTAGGTTTGGAAAGAAAGCACTAGCATACTCGATTATTTCCCTTTGAACACCTTGAGCATGAAGAAATAGAGATAAAAAAAGCAATAATTCTGGCCTAGGGTCCTTCCTGCCTGGGGTCCTTACAGACTTCCTAGAGGAAGCAAGTTACAGTTTATATTTGAAACAAATTTTTATAGTAGGATTGACCATTTACTTGGGCCAAATTACTTATTACACCTTTGCTGAGCAAATAGCTACAGACAGGTAGAGGCTGTGGAAGAAGGTGGATGACTGGGAGCCATCCACAGGCTGCGCTACTGTGATGCCAAAATCTGTTTCCTACAAAAAAATACCATTAGACATTTTTCTCCATTTCTCTGTGTATTGTCTTTAGCTGTATTTTGGTGTTTCAGTATCTTAAGTCTAGATCTAGTAATCATAAGGCATGCCTCAAATTTTTCTATGGTAGATCTAAATTCAGCTGTATAATTAATGCTGTAATTATTACAATTATCTCCTTTATTAGCTTAGAAAATGTGTTGATTGTCAACCTAATGTGTTGATATTTAATTAAGCGCTTTTATTTGCCTGATCTTTATTCATTAATGTAGATTTTAAAATGGGTTTTGCTTTGCTTCACTATTTCTGCTGGAAAACTGAGTATGAACGGAGAGTAGCTGGAGGAACACAGAGTTGGGTGATCTAGTGTACCATGAAGAAGAAAAACATTAAAATCCTGAAATTGGTTGTCCTGTTATTGGGAAGAAGTTTCTCTTTTGCATTTTGTGCTGATGCAAGTGAATATCCAGTAGTTGCTGAGATATTGTGTGATACGGTGGAGCAGTACTTTATTGCTTTAAAGCCCTTTGCTTTGCTCTGCACTGGTCAGGCACGCCAGTTTGTCAGGTGACTTAGCAGATGATTTTGGGACAGGCGTGTCAACATTTGAGGAGTGAGGTTTTGTGTGCTGCTCATCTTTCCCTTCTGGCTCTATTTTCTATGTGCATGTTTTCATTAGCACAGGAAGTGTTATACTCAAGGTTGTCATTGAGGAGCAGCCTGTAATGCTCTTATGACTAACAGTCGCAAAATTGCATCTCTGGCAAGCAGGTTGTTACATGCTGGGTTTAGACACCAAGCTTACAATTTTTTATGGTCTGTTTGAAAATAGTCAAAAACAACTGTGAAATAAATGTGAGTGCATGAAAACACTTCTTTGGAACTAGATTTTTTCCTTCCTGGCATGCTTGTGCTTTGGGAAGCCACAAACTTATGTAATTCTCTGTTGTAGTACAGTCTCTCTCTTTTACTGCTATGATGCATCACAACTCAAAACATGTTTGGTACCTTATTTCTGAGAGAGTTTTAAAATGCTAGGTTTTCGTGGTTTAAACATTCAGTCCCTGTCACCTAGACTATATGGGTAAGTAAGAACTGCTGCTGCTGGAATGTTGGTGAGAAGCTGGGACTTATCTTGTAGCGTCCTGTTTTGCCCTTCCTTAGAACCACATATTTGACTTTAACTGGGCTTTGGATCAGAGTACTTCCAATAAAGAACAAACCACTTAATTGACTTGCAGAGTTAAATTTCTGAAGCAGGTTTCCTCAAGCTTCTGCTCTGTTTCTAGATGAAGGGATTTGTAGGCAAGTCCAAGTACTTCAAATATATGCCATAGAAGTAAATAAACATTGTGTACAAGAATTAAAAAAGAAAATAAAAATTAATTAATCTGATAATTGACTGTGGCAGGCTGATGGGTGGAAATATGACTGTGGATAACTGTGATATATTTCATTTAACATACTCAAATCTGGTTTTGTTTTTTTTTTTTTTTTCAGGGAGAAAGATCTTAATGCAAAGTTTATTATTTCAATGGAAAAAAATAAAACAACGATCACAAACTTAAAGGTGAGTAAACACAATTTAAAAAAGGAAGTCGTAACTCAACAGCTGCGAAAATATGACTGGACAAAACTGGTGCTTGCTGCACTGTGGTCAACAGCCCTTAGTTGTTAAAATACAGTGTTAAAGTAATGCTTTGGGGAAACAGGTTACACTGTTAACGTGCTACACTGTGGTTTTCTGAAGACTACTCTATGGGCTCTATCTCATCATTTCTTCAAAGGTTTATCACTCAGGTTATTACTTAGCTGGGAGATGAAAGCCAACAATAGCATAGAGGTACGTTTCTGATAGCTGTTAAATCTTTGCTTCATCTATAGAATTCCCATGAAAATGAACCAAACCCAAAGAAACCATCACTTGCTATAACCTTTTGATAGTATATTTTAACATTTCTCTCAGCAAGAGAAACCATGTGCAGCAAATTGGCTTTTGCAAGATAATTTCTCGTGACTAATATATGAAAAGGAGTTTCAGTGTGTAGTTTCTTCAGATTCATTTGGAGCATGGTGAATATTGCTGAAGTACAGTGCCAGCTGTCATGTCTCGAACATGATGATTACCTTAAACAGCAGGTATGTCACACTTTTTTAACTATGACTTCACGTTGAAGTGCTGTTCACAGTGCAAACGTCTCTCTGACTCCTGTAAATTATATGTGTAGGATAATCCCTGATTATAATAACGTCATATGTGGACCCATTTAACTGGGCCTAAGTATTGTGACAAAAATGTGCTGGGGGTTAGAAGCAGTAAGCTAAAATCCAAATTCCTGCTGTGCTGCTTTATGATGCGACTGTCCTTCTTGCTGAAGGGCATACCTCTTCCTAATTTTTTGTCAGTGTTGCTGGAATCATAATCTGACCTGTCATTATACATTTCTAAATGTGTATAGTGTTATGTTAAATTTGCATTCTGATTATTTATTGTCAAATGTTTTTAATTACTTAATCAGGATGTGTTGTACCAACTCTATTTTCTTTTTTTAATAGGTACCAGAGGGTGCTACTGGAGACACAGGACGAGAAAGAACGAAAACATTTACCTATGATTTTTCCTATTTCTCGGCAGACAGTAAAAATCCCAGCTTTGTTTGTCAAGAAATGGTAGGATTAATGAATGTTAATAATTGATCTTTTTCCTTTCCCTTCTCTTTGGCTTGAAAGCATTCCATGAAACTTCTTTCCATTGAAAGTGCTTCTTCTGTATTTAGAAATTTTCTAGTTATGTAAGAGTTTGAATTTGGCTTTGTTTTCTTTTATTTTTTACCTTACCTAACAATGTAAGTGGTATGTTTTCTAATACAGCGGGCTGAATGCCTTCTTTCAAGTTCTTTTGTCTGATTTGTGTTGTAATGTCAAGTTAGAAAACATCTCTGAGCACTGAAATTGGTTTTGAAAAGATTTAGAAAAAAATCACTTTTGAGAAACAGCATAGAACTTTAATTCACTTGGAAACATTCTTATCTGGTTGAAGTGTGGTGTGGATTTTTTTTTTTTTCCCCCCACCTTCGTCCAAAAGCCTTGGTACACATTGAAGAAGATTCTTTTTTCCTCCTCCCTTGAGTATTCAGCTTTGGAAAGGACAAAACAGTTTTTCTTCCTGCATACTCAGAACAGAAAATTAAACTTGGATCTGTAGGCATTATTCAGATGAACAGATAGACCCTGCCTGACCTTGCATTTCATGTGGACATTGAACTTTTCAGTTCTTTCCCATTCCATAATAAATTTATGAAGTGAAGCTCAAATGAGTTGTGATTGCTATCTTCTCTTTTGGTTTTGATGCTGTAAGCTTCAAGTAGTTCTTTCCCCTTAAAATAATGCAATGGCTTACTGAATATCCTGTAAGCCTGATGGGTACATACGGTACATACTTTCTTAGTATGTATCCCATCTATTCAGGAACCCTCGAAATCAGGGATGCGGTCATGGCTAATCCTAAAAAGCCTCACAATTAAAACTAGTCATAAGAAACAGTAAGTTGAAGCCATTTTTAAATATTTATGAGAATGACAAGTTTTGCCATCATATATGTCATGACTATAATCGATGGGGAATTTAGAGCTGGACTTTTTGTTTAACCATCAGGGTAAGTGATAGGTCCTCTTAGTTTCTGAATGCTTCTTTTATTTCAGTGAGATGCTAGGGATCAAGTATTTGATCATTTATATTCTTAAACTTTCTGGATTATTATTTCTTGATGATGTTCTTTTAAGTAACACATTTTTTGCTATGTTTTCTGAAATACTAGGAAGTATACATTTTATTTGGCCATCAATGTAGAAATACCCAGATTACTTCGGCACTGTGGCAAATTGAAGTAGTAATGTATTTGAGAGCAATGTATTGAACCTGACATTCTAGTGAATGGTTTTAGGCAGGTGTTTCAGGCCAGATGGCTTTGCTAGAATTTTAGCAAATGCTTTAAATTGAGCATGCAGAGTCAATTATTTATTTATTTTTAACTAAAGCAGCTTTGATCCTGTATTTTTCTGCTCTGATTCTAAATGAAGCTTCTTCTTATGCACCAGTTGTGACTTATATTTATGGATATTTAATTCTTGGGTCCTCTAGATGCATGCCTTTAGTACTTCTGGAAAGCTGTGTTAACAAGACCTCATTAGAGGAGCCCCAGGAAGAGATTCATAGAGTTAGTAGGCTCTTGCTGTTACAGTACAGGTTATTTCCAGAATCCAAATTTGCTGTGAAACAATGAATTCTTGTTAAAACAACCATTTGCAAATGCATACAGATAGATATCCATGTTGTAGTCTATACTGATGTCTAGGTTCCATGTATAAGTGGTAAGTTTCCCTTTTCAAAGTTTTTCCTTCTGGTGCCATTTTGCCTGCTTCAGAGTGGGTCAGGTAGAGGCAAAATTACTATAACTTGCCCATGTCAGGAGTCTATAGAAAAAAAAAATTAAAATGCCCATGTAGTGGTGGCTGCAGCAGCCTTGAGCAATAATTTTTTAAAGCTGTGAGTTTTATGATTGGTAGTGATAGGATAAATCATAAACATGGCTTCAATGTCTGTGTTCAATATTTTGCTGTTACAGTGTGTTCCACAACCCTGGACACCTCCTTCATCTGTACTGGCAGGAATGTGAACTTCTCTTGCTCAGCTACAAAAATATTGTTTTTCAGGTGTTGTTTTATTTACACTGTGCAGCACTTTGAAAACAAAAGGAGTTTTTAAACCGTAGGAGTGTAATTCCTAAACTGCAATTCCTTGCTGCACAAGCTATTATTTTGCTTGTGTTAATAATTTCATATTTAATTGGAAGACTTTGTAGTTAAGCTCTTATCAAGTTGCTGCAGAAATTCCAGTTTATTGCACCAATGGCATAGAAGGGCATATTTTTCACATTCGTCTTGCCAGGGAATAAAATTGATCTTGATTGTTGGTGATGTGGTTGCCTAGTGCCCTTTGTTCGTGGTCGTTACTTTTTTCCATTTGAAAGGCAGAAAAATAAGAAGTGGAAATCTGTCTGCTACTACATACCTTATTAATATGCCTTGTAGATGCAAAATACACTTTAGTATTCCAAAGTTAGAGTGGATATGGCAATTTGCCATCAAGCTTCTTAGTTTGTATTCCTGACAGAGAAACAAATAGAATTTTGATGTTTACTGCCCTTTTGTGACAAACCAGTGTCCCATCCTGACAGTCTTTTCTTCTAACCTGTGTGTTAAGCCTTTGTGTTCAGACAAAGCTGACTGTACCTGTCTATACACTACCTCAAATCACATGCAAGACAAACACAATTTTTTAAAAAAGAAAATTACATCAAAAAAGTAGTGCAGAAAGACTTCGTGAGGTAAAAACTTAGACACAGAGAAAAAGAGGGGAAAGAATAAAGTTGCTTTGGCTGATCTTTATGTTCTTCTTTTTGAGAATATAACTGATTACAGCACTGTAACTCCATTGCTTGAGGGGAAGATCAAGTGAAGTATTCCAAAGGCATGTTTGAAGATTAGTGATTAAAGAAATTACCCAGCACTCCTTCCAGGGAGAAGCTGTGAGATTATACTGTGCGTGTGCCATTCACTATTAAAAATGGCTTGTATGCCTTGGCAGATTTAAACCATGTAAAGTGCAGACTAGTAGCCAAACTGTGTGAAGCATCTATGAGATTTTTGAAAATCATGTCTAGATGGTGAGAAACAGATTAATATTTTAATTGAGAGAAATGCTGCATGAAGTGTTACTGCTTGCCCAGTGACGGGTATGTACTGAAATGGTAATAAAAAGTCTGGCAAATCTGTGAGGGATTTTGGAGGCAGTATTGTAGAGGAAGGTGGTGAAGGCATCTGGTGAGAGCTGAATTCATTAGGTGAGAACAGAGGCCCATATTATGAGATGTGTTTGCTAGCCTAAAAAGCATTGTTACATGAAAGCCACTTAGGGGGAAAATACAAAGACTACGGGTCGTGTTCTTACACTTGATTAAGGCAAAAAACCAAAACCAACCAAACAAAACCCTCCAAAAAGACAAAGGAAGAAACTGATGGGATCACCAAAATGTTTCCTTTTGAGAGGCGACTGGATATTTGCAGAATGTGGAGAGTTGGTGAAGATACAAAAAGTGAGTAGATATTAACAATAATGAGAAGTGAATGCAGTAGCTGAGATTCCTGAAAGAAATTGGGGCTTTAGAAAAGAAAGTAGCAGTTTAACATGTCAAGTATTCTGTGACAGAGAAAGAAGTAAAAAATAAACCACTGCAGTGCTGTAAACTAAATATGGTAGTGAGATTTGGTATTTTATTTGAGGTATTAATGTCCTCTACTGTAGTAAATATCACTGTGTTTTGCCATTGTGTTGTGGTATTCTTCAATATTTGCCATGCTGGACTGATGACAATCTTTTTCCGCAAGCTTCTGTTGACTTAAATTTTTTTTAATTTTATTTTTAGGTTTTCAAAAATCTTGGTACGGATGTGCTTAAATCTGCTTTTGAAGGTTATAATGCCTGTGTTTTTGCATATGGACAGACGGGATCTGGGAAGTCCTACACCATGATGGGAAATGCGGTATGTTGTATTTTCGTAGAACCATAGAATACCAGGTTCGAAGGGCCCTCAAGGATCGTCTGGTCCAACCGTAACACATTAGTTTCTTTAGCAGCAGGCTGTGGGAAACCATGTTGAAAGCCTTGGAGAATTCCAGGTAGATAATGTCCACTTCTTGTGCCTCATCAAGTGAGCAGGTGTATTTTTTTGTTGCAATGGATTAAAATTATGCTGTTCCAGGAGCATGTTTTTATGGAATTTTTAATACTGCTTCTGTCTGTATGCTACTAACCCTTCCATGTATCACACCTTCTAGTAGTAATCAGAGGTTTTGGAAGCTGTTTCTTTTATACAAAGATATTTACATTTGGAAGAAGTTTATTTAAGTGACGCTTGGTTATTTTGGACAAAACCCAGTAATTTTTGTTCAGTAACAAAGCTAAAAATTTCAAATGTTACCGCTGATTTTCTATGCCCAACTTGAGACAGAAAAAAAGGAGATACTGATTTTGAGAAAATGAATGATCAGCTTTTTCTGAAGAGGTGTGCTTTTTAAGCCTCTTTTGAAGAGTCAGAAGACTAAAATAGGTCCTTAGAGAAGGCTGTCAGGTGAGAAGCAGAAATTGGGCATGAGAGTAGTTCATCAAACCCTTATGAGATTATACAGTAAATTTAATTTTAAGGATTATGTCCTATTGAGCACTGCAGGAAGAGGAAGGTGTGATGGGAGGTATCTGACAGTTGGTGAATAAAGGATGGGAGTGGTTTCTTGCAGTTGCCTCCATGACTGTCCAAGGACAGAGAGAACCCGCTAAACTGTTGGGAGTGGAGCAGTTTAGAAAGGCTGACTGATGAAGCCTGTTTGCCAGGCAGCCTCTGCAGGTTTCATCCTTTTATCCTTGGGAAAGGAAATATATTGTGTCTTCTCCCAGTAGAAATGAAAAGGGGAATATTACCACTTATCAATTCTGAAATGTAGTAAGATTGGGCTCTTTGCACCTCCTCTGGCTTAGGAGAGTAAACTAGCTGTAAATCTTTTTCTTTCAGTTGTCACAAAATAAGGAGCTTTATATTTAACTTAATATCATAAGCAGAATAGACTTTTGTAACCAGAAGAAACATCACGACCTAGATGTGGATTTCTATTTCAGAAATTTGTAAAAGTGACATTTTTATGAGACTCACTGTATATAATGACTGTAATCATCAAAACAGTTTGCAAATGAATAGGTGCTGAAGTTTGTTTGACACTATTCACTAATAAAGGTCTAATCTTCTTGGCATGATACATAAATACTTTAATCTGGCTTTGTATAGAGTGCATATAAAATATACTCAGCTGGCAAGTTAAATGCTTCAAAATTGATGGCCCTGTCAGAGAGACTACAGTGCTTATAAGAAAACTTGAATTGGAAATAAATATTCTTTTTTCCCTACTTCTCTTTAAAAAGCCTGGGTTCTGTTCTCATTTTGTTTTCAATATTTGCTGTTCTTGGCTCTGGAAGGCTTCTTCTGCAATTGTATGTACAGCAACCATTTCAAGAAATATGTGGGCCAGTTAGAATAAGTGTTCAACAGAGATACTGAAATGAGCAGAGATCTATAAAATATCAGGAAAGTCAGACTTGGGTATGCAGAAAAGGCAAGACTACGGGGGAATAAATTTTTTCTTTCCAAGACCTGAAAGGCTGCTACAGAAAGGACGGGAATAATTTGCTCCTTATGGTCAAGGTAGATGGGCAAAACCCAATACATTTAAATTGCAAGAAGGAGTTTTCTAGTTAGATAGCACAGAAGGAGAACAGGCTTTTAATGAGAAAATTCAGCTCTGGAGTGAACTACCTATTTTGGTTCTTCTGATTTCCATGTCTGGAAACTCTGTAGGCCAGAAAAAAAGAATAGTCCAAGCTGTAGTTGATCCTGCCCTGCAGCTCTAGGTGGTGAAAAGGAGAAAGTATTTAAATATAGTTTCCAATAAAGAGTGTACATTCTTTATGATGTACATTTTACTAGCATAATACTCTGGGAACCGTGTGTGCTTCCTTTCTCATCACTATATTGCTATGGTTGAAGTTACTCAATTACAGCTTGTACTTCCTATTTTAAGCCTCTCTTTGTGCTTGCTGAATTATGTCAGACACTAATGATTTGCCTAAAACTTTGTGATAGATCTTACATGTTTTTCCCCCTAAGCTTTAATTAAAACTATTCAGGTGTTTCCAAGCATGAGATGAAAGAAAAGTGTTTTCCCTCTTCCATTGTTAAAAAAAAAAAAAAAAAAAGTATGTGGGAATTTCCAACACTGACCCATGAAACTTTACCTGGAAATAGAGATTGATAATTGACAGATATTGGGAAAGGCTGCTCCTCTGTTGCCAGAGGCAACTGTCTCAAAAAAAAAATCTGATTAATCTGCAAGTTTCTCCCTTACTCTAGGATTTTTTTTTGGTATTTTTTAACCCAAGATGCAGTCATGTGAAGAACTACGAATGATAGGAGCAGAGAATAGATTATTATTTCAAAGAATGAAGCTTGGTTTGAGAAGAATAGAGAGGCTCTGATTAAGAGGTGGAAGAAGCTGGGTAAAGGCAAAATGGAGGGATAAAGTATAATTAAAAAGTAGAAGGGACTGGATGATGAATTGGGAATTATATCTGGGCAAAGGAGCAAGGAAGAGGAGCTCAGAGGTGGCACCTGGAAGAAGATTGCTGTGACAGAATGCAGAGGGAAACTGAAGAATGAGGGCAGAGGGACCAGTATGGGAGCAGACTCGAGTGAGTTTGGGCAGAAAGGGTGGAATTTTATGTAGGGGTCCAAGTAGAAGAGAAATCTGTCCACGGAGCACTCACTCTGACAGAGTTTGGTTATGGGGGAGTCCATTGGCTTTGTGTTTTCCTGTTGCCAGTTATTTGTAGAATCCCACCAGGCAAACTCTTAGGTGCCTGGAGTGCCTGGGCTACGCTCACATTGAATATGTGGTCTGTTTTGTCCTAATTTGCGTCCTGCTTAATTACAAGACCCCTGACTTTAAACACAACAGCTTTTCTAGTTGCAACGATGAATAGAGTTAGTCCATCACATTGAATCTCTTACATGTTTTTAGACTGGAGGCAAAGTATAGCTGACAGACTGTTTTGTAAGCTGCTCGTGAGCCTGGATCTCTTACCCCAAAGCTCATCTGTATGTGTATGTCCTGTCCTGTTATTCCAGGGAGCCATGGCTCTGAGGAAGTGTTAACTGCTGTCTCCCTGAAGCGGTGGGGAGGAGATGTACTCAGCAGGTAGTTGGTCACCTACCTAATCAGACTTGGTGGGAATGGGGCAGCTGGGAGCAAGCAGCCCCATTCAGCTGAGACCAGAGCTGTGTGGCACTCTCCTGCTCCTCTGCTGCTGGGGAAAGCCCGCACCATAGCTTACTGCTTGGCTGGAGAGGGCTCTTCTGGACCAACAAGGAAAACTGCATGCTAAGTCTCTGGATATCTCAGTGGGATAGGTTTCATTCAGTTTGCTTTATTAAGCCAACCAAGCATTTCATGCATAAAAACTATCTGCAGAGACAAACATTCAGAAATTAAATACTGAATTTAATTTGGCTGGATTGTGGGATATAGTGAATGAAAACTTAATTTTGTCATTGTGTACTAATTTATTCAGACAACCTGCTGCACTTTTCAACACAGGAAGGACTGTGAGCTGGGAATTGGGGGTTTAAGTGATAATGTCCCATGGTTGCATGTATATGGCTGTTGTCCTGTTCTCTGCAGTTGTTGCCAAGTCCACAGTGAAATGAGACAGAAGCAGTTAAGATACTAGTGAGATAAATCAGTTCATGACTTACTCTGGGGAGCCAGTCTCTGCCTTAAGAAGTTGGGATTATTCAAACTGAATGAGAGGGACAAAATGTATTCCTGTGGCAAAGAAATGGAGCTGGTTGTTCATTCCACACACAAAAGGGTTAAAGTGGCAAGGTGACTGCAGTTAAATAAAGGGCAAGAGAGTATTTGCTGAAAAGTTTTGATTTTTCCCCTTTCTGGATTCTTAAACTCTCTACAAGTCATCTAGGGTTTTATTTTTCAAAATACATTGTACATGCATATGTAGCCTTGGAATTAAGAATTGTTGTTATTGCAGGGTGATGCAGGTTTGATACCTCGAATTTGTGAAGGATTATTCAGCAAAATAAGTGAAAAAACAAAGCGGAATGAGGCATCCTTTCGAACAGAAGTCAGGTAGGTCTTGACATGTTAAGAGTTTGCAGGTTATCATACTTGTTTCAGTTAAAACCACTCTGTTTCACTTTATCTCTGAGAAAAGTGTGTATTTTCCAAAAATAACTTTTTATTCTTGGCCTCAGTCTGTTGCAGTGGGGATTCCTGCAACGTGTATCCGACAATGAGGCCCCTGGAAAAGAATATATGGACCGATTCTTGATAGATATTTTCAGAGATGTTTATTTTCCCAGCTGCATGGCTGAGGATGCCGAGGAAAACTGCCACAATCACGGGACTCGAGGGTCCTTGCCCCCGCAGGGGAACACAAAACAACCAGTGGGGAACGAGGTTGACCAGGGGCTAGGGAAACCCCGTGTCTCCCGGGGCCCCTCTCCCAGGACCACATGGCGGGGGGAGGAGCCCCAACACTTCACCCATTTATTTTTAACAAAAGAGATTTAAAACTTAACATTGAAAACAACTGGATAAACATAACAAGAACAGTTTCAAAACAAAACAAGCCACCCTTGTGAGTCTGTAAATGTCCAGATGGATTTTTTTTCTGGAACATCTTGGGGCTGATAGAAGGGAGACAGGACTCTCTGAGCATGCTTTGTGGGGAAACTGAGGCAGGAGAGGGTTTCTTCCATTTGTACCTGTTGGAACTCTAAACAACAGTAGTTAATTTCTTCCCTCCTCCCCTTGATCCCCCACTCGGCATTGGAAAGGGATTTTTGGGGAAACAATTGGCAAAGGCATGGGTTTGTGAGGGAAACCATGGGTGAAAAATCGGATTGGGAATACACTGGGGGTAATAGGATATAGGGTAAAAGGGAAAGGTGGGATTAGGAAAGGGAGACTGTAGCGGGGGGGCTTATAATGGGGATATTGTCTAACATGACTATGATTTTTAGCATATATACTGCCTTTCACAGAAATACCATCAGGCCCAGTGACCCCTGCTGCTTGTAACCCTTTTTTCCTTGGACAATTTTGAACTCTACTACTTCTCCATCTCCTAAGATTGGGATGTATTTTTTGGGGTTATTCTTTTTAATAGCAGTTCTATGAATGAATGTGTCTTCCTGGTTGTCACATCTTGTTATAAACCCATAATTTTGTTTAACATTATACCATTTTACTGTTCCTAAAACCTTAGCTACGATGATTTTTCCTTTTTCTGAGTGGCTGCTGTTTTCTGTCTCGCTGTGTTTTTACTTTCACTTTCCCTCACTCCCGTGTTGGAGCTGCCAGAGCTGCCAGGGCTGCCGGGGCTGTTGGGGCTGCTCATGCCTGTGCGCTCTCGCTGCGGGGTCTCCCGGGGTTGCATTCGGGGCTGCGTGGGCTGGGCCAGGCCGGGCTGTGCCGCTCAGCTCCCCGTGTGCCGCCGCCTCCTCTGGTCGCAGCTGTGCTGCTGCTGCCTGGCGACGTGCCCATGTGTCGGCTGGGCCTCTGAGCGACGACCCCCCCACGCCCTGCTCCAGCGTGTGTTTCAGCTAGGTGCGGCTCCGCTCCACTGCCATTGCCGCCAGCAGCCGCCTGTGCGCCACCCCTCTCGGCTGGGCGTTCACGGGGCTCGCTTCACTTGCTGCGTGGGGCTGGGTGGGCACTGCCGGGTCGCGCCACTTCCGCCGCGCCTCACTCCGCTGCCGACACTGCAGCTGGCGTTGCTCTGCCCGCGCACGGGAACTGCCTTGCTGCTGCTCGCAGAGCACTCGGCACACGTGGCCGCGGTCGCATGGTCCCTGAGGCAGGCTTCCCTTCGCAAGGACACAGCTGACATTGTTCAACAGTCTCGGTAATTAAATAATATTCACGAAAATATTCTTCCATTGGCATATATTTTGACTCAGAAATTAACTGTGTCCGAACAGTCTTCCAAAAGTCTTTGGTAAGAATCAAGTCCTAAGAAATGTAGAAAAAGTTTTTAAACAACCATGCCAGGAAGTGTCTCAGTTCCTTTTGAGCTTGAATTAAGCTAAAGTTTACAAATCGTTGTTCAAGAATCTTTTCAAGTTTAAGATAAATGTCCATATGTGGCTCGGAGAGCCACGCATTTTTCCACGGTTCCTCCATAGTTTAGAGATGGAATAGCAAAACAAAAACAAGAAGAGAAATCCGGAGTTTACTCAAAAATAACAGTCGCTGTCCTCCAAGGGATCGTTCTGCTCGTATTCTCTGACCAAATATTGCGTTGGGGATTCCTGCAACACGTGTATCAGACAATGAGGCCTGTGGAAAAAAGTATATGGACCGATTCTTGATAGATATTTTCAGAGATGTTTATTTTCCCAGCCTCATGGCTGAGGATGCCGAGGAAAACTGCTGCAATCACGGGACTCGAGGGTCCTTGCCCCCGCAGGGGAACACAAAACAACCAGTAGGGAACGAGGTTGACCAGGGGCTAGGGAAACCCTGTGTCTCCCCCCCGGGGCCCCTCTCCCAGGACCACATGGCGGGGGGGAGGAGCCCCAGCATCGGTCTTATAATTGATTTTTGTTAGCACTTGTAGTCAAAATGCGCAGTACTTGTACCTTCAATCCAAGAGCTGTGCATATTGCTTCATTTATACGATAGTGAAAATGCCTTTGCTCCTGGACAGCATCATCCTTTTTTTTACCCTCTATTTCAGACTGACATTAGGAGATCTTGATCTTGCTAATGTCTGCTTTCTTTCCACTTTCTTCTTGCTTTTTTGGCTTTTTCCTTTATGATACAATACCTTGTAGTCATTATTATCTTAAGCCAACTTTGGATCTGTTTTCTTTCTCCAAGCATCTTGCTTTCAAACTTGTGTTAATATGGCTTTCCTTTTATAAAAGGCTCTTGAATCAGTGAATGGTTTTCTGTTCCTTTTCTTTCAGTTATTTGGAAATTTATAATGAACGTGTGAGAGATCTTCTCAGACGGAAGTCATCAAAAACGAATAATTTACGAATACGGGAACATCCAAAAGAAGGACCATATGTTGAGGGTAAAAACACTTTCATTGTTTTACACTGGATATTTTATTACCTTTATATATTATGAAATGTAGAGTCTAACTGTATAGGGCGTTTTATCTTTTAAAATACAAATTATGATCGATACAGTGCTTTGTTTTGGAAAAAGCGTTGAAGGAATAGGCTCTCATTTTGCATCTCTACTTGCTTTCCCAATCCTAAAATTATTAGAGTTTTTTATCTGTAAATTTATAACACATTTTTAAGATGTGTTAAGAGATGGAATTGGTTTTAATAGTTTGTTGACTATAATTTATAAATCTTAGATATTTAGATGAAATGAAAACCTGTTAGGATCTAATTGTCTTAATCTGTTTTTTACCAGGGAAGGTTCATGTCTGTAGTGGGATTATGCTCATGTTACTACACTAAATAATTTAATAAGATCGCATTTTTTTTTCTTTTTTACTGTAAATGTGTAAGTTGTCCATTGTTCATGTGAGGCCTCATTCCATTCCTTAAGTGAAAAGTGACAAGTGTGACAAGTGTGACAGTAAACACTAATTGCAGCAGTAGTTTGTAGTAGTGAGGGTAATTTGAATCTTTTTGTAAAGAGAATTAAGAACATCTCTGAGCATACTGTAACACTCTGCTTTTCTTCAGACTTGTCTAAACATTTAGTCCAAAATTATACTGATGTTGAAGAACTTATGGATGCAGGAAATATAAATAGAACAACGGCTGCAACTGGAATGAATGATGTCAGTAGCAGGTCACATGCAATTTTCACAATCAACTTCACTCAGGTAACAAAACAAAACTCCTTAGAGAGATTGGACATATTTCTTAAGAGCATAGTTATCTGTTTGCCGACTGAATATGAGCCAGCAGTGTGCCTTGGTGGCCAAGAAGGCCAGTGGCATCCTGGCCTGTATTAGGAATTGTGTGGCCAGCAGGAGCCTGGAGGTCATTCTTCCCCTGTAGTCAGTGCTGGTAAGGCCACGTCTTGAGTACTGTGTCCAGTTCTGGGCCCCTCAGTTTAGGAAAGATGTTGAGGTGCTTGAGTGTGTCCAGAGGAGGGCAACAAGGTTGGTGAGGGGCTTGGAACACAAGCCCTATGAGGAACGATTGGGGGAACTGGGATTGTGTAGCCTGGAGAAAAGGAGACTTAGTGGTGACCTTATCACTCTCTACAACTTCCTGAAAGGAGGTTGTAGACAGGTGGGGGTTGGTCTCTTCCACCAGGCAGCAACTGGCAGAACAAGAGGACACTGTCTCAAGCTGCGTCAAGGAAGGTATAGGTTGGATATTAGGAAAAAGTTTTGGATATTAGGAAAAAGTTTTTCACAGAAAGAATAATAAAGTACTGGAATGGTCTACCCAGGGAGGTGGTAGAGTCACCATCTCTGGATGTGTTTAAAAAAAGACTGGACATGGCACTTGGTGCCCTCGTCTAGTTGAGGTGTTAGGACATGGGTTGGACTCGATGATCTTGAAGGTCTCTTCCAACCTTGTTATTCTGTGATTCTGTGATACGTAGTAAACTCCTTTTCTAATGACTCCTGCTCTTCATTGTTGGTTTTGGGAGCTTTTTAGAAAGCCCATGGATGATCTGCTAGATGAAGAGAACTTGGTGGTGGGGGAGAAATTGAGTGTAAATTTGTCTGTGCATGCTATAACTTGTTGAAAGCTATATATATATATGTAATACAAATGTTGCAAGCTTAATAAAATGAATGCAGCACATGGTCTCTGCATCATGTAAATTACAACTGACAGTGTCATAGCTTGTCTGTAAGTGTCTAAAAAGTTGCAAATATTACAATTTAAAGAAATAATATGGGAGTTATGCAACAATTCATTATCAAATGTCTTTCAGTGGCACCTCTAATACACCTATCTTCTCAAGATCTGCTATTGTAAACAAGTTAAGTTCAGTCATGTAATGAAAAAGGCCACTAAATTTGATTCAGTATAAGTACAATATTTCTTAGCTTAACATAGTTTTATTTGTTTTATTTTTTCTTTTCTGTAGGCTAAATTTGATTCTGAAATGCCTTGTGAAACTGTTAGCAAGATTCATTTGGTTGATCTTGCTGGAAGTGAGAGAGCAGATGCCACTGGTGCCACAGGGGTTAGATTAAAGGAAGGAGGGAATATTAACAAATCTCTAGTTACTCTAGGAAATGTAATTTCTGCCTTAGGTAAGTCTGGTTTTTGTGCTTGTCTGTTTTGAGGTGTTTTTAGTCATTAAATACCTTTGTGTTTACTTACACAAATAGTGGCTTAACACATTTTTGAAAATAAATGAAAAAACATAATACGAATTTTTTTTTCTGTCTCTTCATCACAGCTGATTTATCTCAGGATGCAACAAATCCTCTTTCGAAGAAGAAACAAGTATTTGTGCCTTACAGGGACTCGGTGTTGACTTGGCTGTTAAAAGACAGCCTAGGAGGAAACTCCAAAACTATAATGATTGCTAGTAAGTGTTTTTAAATTACTCTTTTTGAATTCTGACTAATTCATGCTTAATAGAAGTGGATGTAAATATTTAGATTCCAGATGTTTTGTTAAGGCAGAACACAGTTAAGAAAGGTACATCAACAAGTTACCCTAATAAAGATACATCATCCAAGTCTGAGAGACATCAGCTGTGGGGGGAAGCTGTCACAGCAAAGGACTGGAGAACCATACCTGGTAACTGGGAACTCCTGTGGTGTGTCCACCTCCGGCTATGAGGCTCTCCCACTTTGCTGTGACAGGGGCACAGTTTTTATACTGTTAAATAAACAAGCTGACATAATTTCTAATTTCATTCTCCTGTTGGCTTTCTCCCAAAGCCTGGCATGGGCTCAAGGAGGAACCAAGGGAGTTGTCTTTGATCATATACTCCCCTAATTAGGCCAGATATAGCCTTATCTGGTTTCTATATATGTAAAGGTAAATACATGTTTTGCCAATAAATGAACGTATATAACAATGTTAATGACCAAGTATATAACAATATATAACATTTGGTTGGAAGGTTCATCTATATGTCAACTTTGGCTCAGGGCCTGTTGTTCAGGCCTTAGTACTTCACTGTTTCAGTGTCTCACCACCTTCTAGGTAAAGAATTTTGTCCTAATATCTAATCTAAATCTCTCCACTTTTAGCTTAAAACCATTTGCCAGCCCAGGATGTGTCTGGCTCTCTGGGCAGTGAGCACAGACTGCTGGCTCATGTTCACCCACCAAAAAGAACTCCCAAATTGTTTTCCAAAGGGCCGCTTGCAAGGAGTTCTTTTCCCAGTCTGTACTCCTATGTAGGATTGGCCTGATCCAGGTGCAGCACCTTGTGCTTGGACTTGCTGACCCTCATTAGGCCCCTGTGGGCCTGCTTGTCAAGCTTGTCCAGGTACTGCTGGATGTGAGGAGAAGAGCAGCTCTGAAATTTCTCTCACTCTTTCCTGCTCAAATGAAATGTGGTCTTAACTGGTGCAGTCCCCTTTTGAGAATGGTGGGAGAGCAGAATTGAGGGAATAAAATGTATCAGGTCAAGTTCTGGTTCTTCAGAACCAGTCAAATTCTCTGGATAGCAGTTCCTTTGTTGCAGGATTTTGGGGATATTTTTGGAATCCATGACACTTGTTTTCCTCAGGAGAATCATAGTAGTGCCATTAGATGATTGTGGACCAGATTCTGCTTTGGTTTTCTGGCTCTTTAAGTAATGCTATGCTGGCAACTTTCTTCTTGCTGCTTTCTTGCAGTTACATGGTTGAGTAACTTTTTTTTTTTATGACAGAGGGATTGGGAAGAGAAGTTTTAGAAACACAGTGAGCTTCCGATGCCTATACTAATGATTACAGTACCCACCTTCTTTTTCAGCTACTTCCTCATCTATTAGTGATGCTTCTGCTAGGCAGAGCCCTGATTGTTGATCTTTTCTCCAACAGTAACTCTACTGTTAATGTGGTAGAATTCCCTAACAGAGCCCAAAAAGCTGTCTGGATACATTTGTCCTGCCTTTTCTGTAATTAAGCACCAAAAAATGCAGGAAGATCACTTTAAACAGTAGGAAAGGCTGTTAGAAAAATGTGTCTGATTTTGATTTGTCATATTTCTGTAACATATTGTAACATTCTTCCAGAAAGGGAATAATTGAGTGGTGGAGAAGAGACAGTAGATAAAGCAGGGAAGTAAGAGTGTGAACTAGGGGAAGTATAGGCTGTTTCCAAGTGCATCTCCTGTAGTTCAGAGAGTCTCTGCGACAAAAAAATATTTATTGTTTTTGAGAGAATGAGAAAGGACAGATTATTTTAGTTGCTTAAATAGTTTTTCAGGTGTTTTCATTGTCTGATTCTCTGGATCTCTCGTTCAGTTTGATCATTAAGATTTCTGGATGGTTTTCTCTTCTGTGTTTTCGCTCATCTATTTGGATGCTTTAATTATCTTTTTAATTTGGAACATCATACATATTGTTAGGAAAATTAAGGGAAGGATGGCGTTAGCACTTGCATTTAAATTTCATTGTTTTTCCTGGTTAGGTTGCTTGTAAAAATAATACTGGTTTCTCTTGATGCATCAGATAGCTGACAGTTTTGTGTGCTGCCAGATGCCTGCAGCTCAGGAAAACAGCTAGGTTTGTAAATTATAGCAGCTTGTCTCTTGTCTTGGTTTTCCTGTCTGGTTTTTTTTTTTTTTTTTTTTTGCTTTAATGCTGTTTAATTTCCCGACTGTGTTTTACTTGGAATGTCTTTTCTTTTCAATGATAACATTGATACTTAAAAAATATTCACTGTTTTCTCAACTGTTCTTGTAAAAAAAATGCAAGAAAGCCTGTGAAGTATTCATATAGGACATTAATGTTTATCAGGGATATGTAAATGTTAAATAGATTGACAGCAAGATTTCTTTGCAACACCTGATTATCCTGATACACTTATAGTGTTTACTTATGCAAAGTTATAGTGACATGAAAGTGGAGTTTGGTGAAGAGTTGGAACAAACTGTATCCATACTGGTTAATGATGTATTTCTGTCTCTTCACCCACATGGAATTCATCTGAGTTTTAAAATATAAACTAACTTCAGTAAATGAAACACATAAGGTGCTAGATAAACTGCTTCTGATTTCATGTCTTTAGCTATTTCACCTGCTGATGTCAATTATGGAGAAACTTTAAGTACACTTCGCTATGCAAATAGAGCCAAAAACATCATCAACAAGCCTACTATTAATGAGGATCCTAACGTCAAACTGATCCGTGAGCTGAGAGCTGAAATAGCCCGATTAAAAGCCCTGCTTGCTCAAGGGAATCAGGTTAGCTTTACTTGGAATTTATGTGTAATTTTCCTTGAGTTATAACATCTATTTCTAGAATGTAATGAGATAATTATCTTTCATTATATTGATTTGAGTAAACAAACTCTATGAGGCTACGAATGAGTGTTAGTTTCCTGATTGAATCAGTTTACATGGCCAGCAGATTACCTCTTTTAACATAAGGGGGAAAAATTGTCATCCCAAAGCTTTTACATTTCTCATAATATAATCTGGGCTGGATTGCAGTGTGCTGTGGAACAGGTAGTCAACACAGCATAAGGAGACTGAGCTGGAACATACCTTCTGGGTCTATCCTGATAGACTGAAGAGGTACTTTGTGTAGTATCTTAAAAGAAGTATAAGGTTTAAAGTATTTAAGATGTGTAAATATGAAAATGTGGGAGTATTAATGGATTTAAACAATACATTTTTTTTGTGTTTGGCTGCACAGTACATTAGAGGCACATAACATGCTAAATATGTAAAAATATTTTCAGTGGTAGTGTAAGAAAACAAAAATCATGCTCTGCTTCACTTTTCCATGATTCTCTTTCTTGCTATGTCAGTATGATCTCCTATAAACATTCACTGTGCAAGCTCAGTTAAGTTTAGTTTCTCCTGTGTTGCCAGGATGGTGAAACTAAAGTAGCAGTAAAGTATATCCAATTGGCTCGGGCCAGTTGTCTCTTCTACATAATGTCATTCGGGACTGCTAGATTTCATACTTGAACAAATATAATTTGGAAGTATCTGAGGTAATACTTCAGATTTGTTTCTAGAACTATGTAATTCTGTTTTAGAAGGGCAATGTGAAATGTCAGTTCAGCATGGACTATTGTTAGTAGAAGGGTAGGACTTCAAGTAGATTTCATGCTATAAAAAATTTGCTGAAAAGAGGGATGGGAAGCACTGTTGGAAGCAAAAATGGGTATTGTAGATGACTGAAGCAGAGGACTCTGCTTTGTTACAAACAATTAAAAAACTCTTTATGGTCTTGAATTACTTGTGTTTCTTTAATATTCTTTAGGAGGGGAAAATTAGTTTATTTTCAAATTATGGTTTGATTTAGAGTTAGCAAAATAGATGTAACTTGGACCCCCTTGAAGTGTGAATGCTTTGACCTAATTTCAAGCTGTAAAATAGTGGTTATTGCAAAATAAATCTGGTTCAGTGGTAGGATGTGGTAGATGGCTGTGTGGGAGACAATAGAGAACTTGCTTAAGTTAATTAAATTTGTGATGGTTGGTAAAACAGCAGGTGGTGTGTTATGTATGCATAGTAGTATAAATCTCTGCATAATTTCTTTTGTGGTTTTCCTTTGTATTACCAGAACACTGTATTGCAAATGCTTCTGTACATCAGAAGATACTGATTACCAAAATGTGGTGCTGGATTCAGTGTAGAAGGTCATGTACAATGAGTACTGCCTGTGTGTTTGTTGTTTAGTAATCTTCCTCTTTTAAGGCCAATTACGTTAATATATAGTTACACAAGATAAGCAGTATACGTACTTATTAAAGCAAAATGGATAACTATTTATGCATAATAAATTTTCATGTTTAGTAGAAATATAATGAAGGTTGTATTAGGAGTTACCTGTTATAAATGTGTCTGGTTTCGATGCCTCCGTGTGTGTGACCATGTGTATGTAGCTAGGGAAAACAGTACTCTCAAACCAATTTGTATTTGAAGTATCTGCTTTGACAGGATTTTGATTATTCCGTTTACGGTATTTCAAGGTAAAATGATATATATTAAAGGAGTTTATGCTAAAGAATCAGAAAAGTTGAACTATTGCATTTCATTTGGTTCCCCCAGAAGTTGTTACTGTTTTCATTTTGAATTTACGTTTACTTTTTACGATTTTAGATTGCACTCTTGGATTCTCCGACAGCTTTAAGTATGGAAGAAAAGCTTCAGCAGAATGAGGCAAGGGTGAGTTGTAATTTCATAAAGCAGTTTTTAAACTCAGAAAAAGAAAGGTGGGTGGTCTGGATGCAGGAGCGTTCATAATTTTCAGGAATTTTTTTAATGCACAACTAAATTTTGACCCACCAGCAGCATTGCCTTGATGCTTTAAAAAAAAAAAAAAAGTGTGGGAATTAGTAATTTTGTTATCCTACTAATATAATGTTATAACTAAGAACAAAATATATCTTTGATATTTATGTAGCAGTTCTGTTTAACGAAAAAACTTTTTCCCTGACCAGCTTGCCTTACTAAAAAAGTATGTTTGTAAATAGACTAGAGAGGGAAAAGCCATTAAATCGCAGTAATGAGTAGCACGTAATCCCAGTAACAAAATAGTCAGTGTGTAGAAAAAAACAGCAAAAGATTTATGGGGAGAATGGTCAACTCTTCTATGCTTTCAAGTAATTTGTAACTTGTGTGGGGTAGGTTTTTAGAAAATTTCAGTATTTAAATCTGGTGTGTACAAACATGTTTGGAGAGGGTCTGAGTTCTAGGTGTCCTTCACAGTGTGCTTCTCATCAAGTTGTTTTAATAATCCAGCCAAGTGTAGAGGCTGGAAAAAAATTCCAGACAGTTTGGATAACTCACAGCATCCAGAAGAATCTAGATATAATGGTACTATAATTTCTCTGACTAGCAGTCTTTCATTCTTTATTGTATCATTCATTCTATATTAATTCTTTTCTATATATTAGCTTGCTTTCAAAGCTGTTGCAGATTGGTTTAAAAAAAGAGTAATAGTCATACTTTGGAAGAGGCAAGAGGGAAGTATTTGGAATTACTCAACTACACGGCAGCAGATACTTAGTTCTGAATACTGTCAAAAGATGCCAATCAAATATAGATACGATGCCTTTAAAAAAGGGGCTCCTTAACTGGTTTAAATGGTAGAGTTTACACTGGTGCTGCTTGGACCTTTAGAATTAGAAAATTAAAGTTGTGCTTTGATAATCCTGTTTTATTTATATCCTTAGTTTTATTTTTGAGTACAAACAAAAAGCTTTTATCTAAGAGTACCTGAGTAATATAAATTGCTGACTGTAGGCTAATTAGAATATGTTATTCATGCTCTGACAGTAACCACTGCTTATCCTCTCAGAAGTGTTGGCCCTGCTGTGTGGGGTGTATATCAAGCATATTTTATTACCTTTGTCAGCCTCATTAAAAGGTTATGTGATTACTATTCATGATAATTACAATAGACATAATTACAGAAAATTCTTAATAGATGTTGCAGTGGTTATAGCTTTTTTATAATTGAATGAGTGCAATAACTAATTCATTTGTATAGACTTAAAGACTTTATCACCATATTTATATTACCTGACAAGTATATGGTGACTTTCTTTAGTTGATTTTCCTTATATAAGAATAATTTGGAGTTGTTTAATGTAAAAAGGTTTCATTTTTAAAACTAAATTTAAAATGGTGTTTCCAAGCAATACGAATTGTTCTGGTATGGTGAATAGACCTGTGATAGACTTTCTTTAAACTTTTGAAATTTATTTTGTTTTAATATTCCAGTTAGCAGCACTAGGAATTAAGGTGGTGCATTGAAAAGTGTGCTTACTTGTCTTTGTTGAAATCTTGAGATGCAGGTAGAGATGAGAGAAGTTTCTGTAGTTCTTATGGATTAATTTGGAGCTGATCTGCAAAGACAAAAAAAGTAGCTGCAGGTGGCAAGTGGGGAGATGTTTGGAGCAACTGCATCGAAGACTTCTTTCTTTGTACAATGGCATTATATGAAAGTTAACTTACACAGTGGACAACTGTGTGATTAGGAAAGGAAGGACAAATCCGTAGCATTCTGTTGGCCTGACCTCAGTTTGGGGGAAGGTCATGGAGTGGGTCATCTTGAGTCCAGTCACCCAGCATGTACAGAATAACCAGGGGAATTGGGCCCCATCAGCGTGAGTTTAGGAAAAGCGGATCCTGCTTGACGAACATCATCTCCTTCTACGAGAGGATGACCTGGTTTGTGGATGAGGAAAAGGCTGTGAATATTGTTTACCTGGACTTTACAAAAGCCTTTGACACTGTCTCCCACAGCATTCTCTTGGAGGAACTGTCTGCTCCTGGCTTGCACAGGTGCATTGTTTCAGAAAACTGTCTGGATGGCTGAGCCAAGAAAGTGGTGGAGTTAAATCCAGTTGGCAGCCAGTCACCAGTGGTGTTCCCCAGGGCTCAATATTTGGACTAGTCCTGTTTAATATCTTTGTTGATGATCTGGGTGAGGGGAACAAGTGCACCCTCAGTCACGTTGCAGATGGCACTAAGGTGTGTGGGAGTGTTGATCTGCTGGAGAGTAAGAAGGCTCTGCAGAGAGCTCTGGACAGGCTGGATTGGTGGGCTGAGGCCAATGGCATGGGGTTCAATAAGGTGAAGTGGGGTCCTGCCCTTGGCTCACAATAACCCCAGGCAGCACCACGGCCGGGGGGAAAAGGGACTGGAAAGTGGCTCAGTGGAAGAGGACCTGGGAGTGCTGGTTGACAGCAGCTAAACATGAGTGAGCATGTGCCCAGGTAGCCAAGAAAGCCAATAGCACCTGGCCTGTATCAGCAATAGTGTGGCCAGCAGGACCAGGGAAATGATTCTTCCTCTGTACTTGGCACTAGTGAGGCCACACCTCGAGTGCTGTGTTCAGTTCTGATCCCCTCACATCAAAAATGACATTGAGGTGCTAGAGTGAGTCCAGAGAAGGACAATGGAGTTGGGGAAGTGTCTGGAGCAGAAGTATGAGGGAGGAGTCGCTGAGGGAGCTGTGGTTGTTTAACCTGGAAGAAAGAAGGCTCAGGGTGACCTTCTCCCTTTCTACAACTACCTGAAAGGAGGTTGTAGCCATGTGGGGGTCAGTTTTGTCAGACATAAAAAGTGACGGGACGAGAGGAAATGGCCTCAGGTTGCTTCAGGGGAGGTTTAGATTGGATATTAGGAAAAATTTCTTAATGGAAAGGGTTGTCAAGCATTGTAAAAAGCTGCCCAGGGAAGGGATTGATTCACCATCCCTAGAGATATTTAAAAGACCTATAAATGTGGCTCTTCAGAGGGATGTGGTTCAGTAGTGGCTTGGCAGTGCTGGGTTAACAGTTGGACTTGATGATCTTAAGGTTTTTTCTAACCTAAATGATTCTATACCCAGTGCTCTCCCTGTCTGTAATCCCTTTGCAAGCATCTTCTCACTTCTGTGCTGATGACAATGACGTGGGTAGTTTCTAAGTTGCAGCAAACTTTGCTCTGGTTCTCTCCTGAAGGCTACTGGCTGCCTCTCCCTCTGCATGCTGTCCTCTGGAGGGGATTTTTGCCTGAGCATGCCTACCTGTACCATGGAAAAGGAGCTGTCCTGTTATAGCTGAGGGATCAGTCTGTGGCAGTAGACTTTGTAGGATTGAAGCACTTTATGAAACTATTTTAAAGTAGACAATTATTTGAAGTAATTATCCCTGACTTTCATTTCATCTTACAGTGTAAATAAGTATTTTGTGTTTTGAGGGAGAAGTGTTGTAGGTAAGGCAACTTACTGCAGGAGCGTCAATGCTCTTCTAAATGCCTAAGTATTAAACTTCACCAAGAATTGCACAAATACTTAGTACTTCTCTGAGTACTAAGTATGAGAATGCATTTATCAAGAACTTTGCAAGAGATGTGATTTTTTCAATATTTATTTTCTTTCATAGGTACAAGAACTGACCAAAGAGTGGACTAACAAGTGGAATGAAACTCAAGATATTCTGAAAGTAAGGCAACTAAATAAATTTTCCTCTTGGCATTTGACCTAGCCTTAGTATTTTTCCTTAAAAGTTCTTTTTCTAAGTCATCTTCTTTGGCTCAGCTCTTTCTAGTATTCACCATAGTGACCCCACAGTGCAAAACAGCTTCTCTCTAAAAAATCTTTAAATTGCTGAATGTTTTTATTGAATTACAAGTGCAGAAAGCCTGGGCCACGGACAAGTGGATCTCTCATATCCTTGATATTTGTGTTGTATCAACAAGATGTGTGAATAATCACTTTTTATCTTACATTGGGTATCTCAGTGGATGTGGTGCATAGTAGATATGGATTTTCCATTGTCCTGGTGAGATTTTGTATTGGTATTCAGTGCACAATCAGGTGGTAGTCTGAGGTTATGTTTTAATGGGCTGCTTGATGATTCCATTCATATGTACAAGCACACGTGTGCATGCACACACACACAAAGGAATAATTCCCACAATTTCTTTTTCATCATGTTAACTGATATTTTTGTTGCCAAATGTTTTAACTGTTCTGTTAAATAAAAATTTTGAAAACAAAGCTTAAGCTTTCATGATTTGCTGAACATAACTTGTTTGTGGTGCAATTCAAGCAAGCATTTAGAAGTAATTTTTTAATTCTACTTATCACTGATCTGAAACTTGATTTTTCTTGCATCACTTTTTGATTTCATAAATTTTTTTCTTCAAGTCCACCACTGTCTTTGATCTGACTTCCACATGAGTTGAATGGCTCCTTGCTTAAAAATAAAAATAAAGCACAAATCGCAGCGAGAATGGAGCAGGATTGGTAACTACTTAGCAGTTGGCATGACAGAACGAACTGTTTAATGTCTATCTAGATACTGAACTGGGAAATATCAATTGCGTATTCATCAGAGATGTTTTGGGTACAACTTTATGTTATTTCTGTTATTTTGAAGCATCTATACATGCATAAAACTGTGTTAATCCTCTCTTTATTCATGTATGGATTGGGAAGTCCATTGTCATATGCAGAATTTGTGAATTTTGGTCAATTGTGGAAGTGAACATTATGTCACATATGGGAAATTTTGAAATCTGTATGTTGGAAATGCACTGATTCCTGCACAGAAATTACAAAATCATTAGCTGTATGTAATACATAGCTGAATACATAGCTGTAAGTAACAAATGCATATTTCCTTTGTTTATATGTATTGTTAACTGAACAATACATATAAGTAAGGGAAAGCTGCATTTGTTACATACTTGAATCTAAAGGTCTTAAATGCAGAAGCTGTAATTTCTGATTTTCTGGTACTGAGCTTTTTATAGCTTAATTCATGCAGCTTCTGTATGAACTGCACTCTCATGGGATGACATTTGAGTGTATGCCTATAGCTTGTATTCCCTTTTTTGGTTAAAGGCAGTTGATTAAACTTTCTTTGTCCCAAATCCCCTGAAAATCTGCAAAAGATTTCTTAGTTGTACTGTTTTATTTTACATCATTTCACTGAAGGTATCCATATTTTTATTCACTTCTTGTTTAATGATTTGTGACATCACTGACAGCATATGAGTGGGAAAGGGCTTTTTGGAAGTTTGCCAGGCTGAGTCACTGGAAAGCAGATTTTAAACTTTAGAGAGCAGTGGTGTTTTTTCTTATGGATTCTCTGTGAGTTCACTGGGGTTTTTGTTTTGTCATTGACATCCCTCCCTTGCACACAGAGACCGTACATGTTGTAATTTGTAAAAACAGATTGTCTTGGCACTCTGAGAAGTGAGACCATCTTTGTATGTCCACCTCACTGAAGTCACACCTGCCGCTTTCCCCATGCCATAATTCAGTAACTTTCAGGACATTCTTCATTAAGGTACTTAGAACTTCCTGTTTGTATTATATTTAAAATCTTCTTTCCCTTGCCTCCCTTTGGCTTTGCTGTCCTGAGATAGTTGCTGCTTTCCAATTCCTGCCCTGCAGCAGGCTTGGAAAATTAAAAACCATTTGCTTTTCAATTTCTAAGACTTTTTGCTCCAAATCTTAGGCATATGCCTGTGAGATGCAAGTGCACTTGTTTGTAGCTGAATGGGATTCCCTACTTTATTGTATGTAGTTATGCTTTTTTGTACTAAGTTCTAAGTATTAAAGTTCACATGATTTTGAGTTGTTCTCACAGGCTGATGGGAAAATCTGTTAATGTTTAAATCCAAAATAGTTGAAAGGATTTTGCATAAGCCTTGTAAAATACAAGTAAGAATCACAGGGCATGCTGATGTCTTCTACTAGATCAATAGATATTGCTGGAAAAAGTTACCTGGCTTTCACTGAATACAGTGCTTTCGTCAGGGAAAGGTGCCTGACAAATGATGTTTTGTAGGGAAGATGTTCCTTAAACTTGTTCACCCTTGCCAGTTATTTTAAACCATGTTTAAAATTAGACCAGCAGCATCTAAATGCTACCTTGAAAATAATTTATAGAGAATGGAAAATACTATCCAGCTGGAGAGTACCAAAGAACAGAAAATACCATGTGAAGGCAAGTTTTTGTTAAAAAGTATTTGGCAGCTTAAAATTCAATTATTCTAGTCAGCACTGTACCATATGTGCACCTGACGTGCATCCCAGTATTCTTCCTTATTTCTGTTGGTAGCTTTTATTCCCCTTTGACATTTGTGCGTAGTTCACGTGAAGTTACTTTTTCCCATCACAGTGCGCATCTTTAGACTGAGTAGGTTGAACTATCTTATCTGTAAATGTCAGTTTAGGATTTGGGGCAGTGTGCAGTGGTTGAATGCCACTATCAGCTGTGAATATCTTGTATAGTCCTTCATTCTGTAGTTGACAGATTGGACACATCTTGGGCTGGGGATGGTAGCACTGATAGTGTGCTTTTCTTTTGTGCTTTTGGAAGAATCCTTTTGGAGGGTGACCATCTGGCTTCCTCTGGAGTCTGAATTATTGTCAACTCACACCTGAAGCCCAGATCTTCTCATTTTCTGTATTCAAAGCTTAGGACACTGCATACATCAGGGTTTAAATTTGTGCTGGTTCTGTATGAAGGATTCTTTATTGCGTAGCATGGCAGGTTCTTGGTGTTGATTTGCCTGAAGTGCCAAGTGTTGTTTCCAGTAGCGATGATTGTTTTCATCCTTAACCTTCTCACTGTAATACAAAGTGACACTCTAACCTTACTTAGTATTACAATCTGTCACCTGTCCTTGTTTTTAATAAAAGCAAGGATATTTTAATGCTTAATAAATTTAATAAAAATGTGGATGATGCTTCACCATTGGGTAAAATATGGCATCAGAACCCAAAATGATAGTGTTTGGTTTTAAGTCCACAGGCTTTGGGTTATTTCTTTAAATGTCACCAAAGGATTGCACCTCACGGAACAGTGTTGCTTTACATTGCTTCTCTGTCTTCAGGTGTCTTGCTGCCTCAGCACTTAACTGTAGCATTTTGCTTTCATCTCAAGCTCATTGGATCTTTGTGTGAATTTGTTTTTTGCCTGCTCCTAATGTTCTTCCATACACATTCCCAAAAAGAAGAGGAGGAGAGAAGAAATCCTGTTTGGTCTTTTCCTTAGTTTAGTCCTTTTTGTATGGTTCTGCTGAGGATCAATCATGGGGCCTAAGATGTTAGGGTAATCTATCCAACTTTGGATTTTTCTCTTGCCTTGAGGCTTTAATTGGTACAAAACTTCTTTTGATGTGGCTGCTTTATTTGACTGCATATGTTGTCATTCTTCTAGAGATATTTCTTCTTTTAGTGTCACCTTTTTTTTGTCATCCTTTGTGCATGTTTCAATTTCTTTCTCCAGCCTTTAGCAGCTTTTATATTAATCCTTTTAAAATATGTACTCCTTTATATAATTCTCTGCTGGTTTTTCTTCCCAACTTTCTTTGAAATTTCTTTTCCCTTTTTCTGTTTGTGTAGAAATTGGTATGACTTTGAGCTTTTGCCTTTTTGCTGTATGTCATTTGTAGCTAGTGTAAAGGTATTTAAATGCTCTTTAAAAATTATTTTTAGTTTGAAGTAGATTTAAAGTTCCCTTTTATTTCCTTATCCTGTTGTTTGATTCTAATCATGTCATTGGCTTTGTATGTTGGTGGTCAACTGATGTCAAAGGATGCAGAGAGATCTATCTTCAGAGTCTGTTAAAGGACAGGGGTTTTTTTCTCTGTGTGTGTCTAATTCTTGTGATCAATAGTTTAACTAGTCACTGCTTCAACTGGTTTTGTCCTGTTGGATTTAGTGACACCACCTCACTTGCATCAATAATACTGATTCTGCTGCAGTACTTCACCACATGGTGTGTAAATATCTTATTGAACACTGTTTATTGATGTTTTATTTGACTATTCTTTTTTGTGCTGCTTGGTTGACTACTGCTTAGTAGTACATGTTTATGCCTTAACAATGGTTGTTCCTACATGAGGAAGAAAACTGTATGAAAACTGCTTATCTTCAAGCATTAATATTGACTGTTTGTTTATATCATGCCTCTTTTTGGAGGAGATGAAATACCCTTGACTTGCCATGATGAATAAATACTGACTAATACCAAACAATTATTTTGGTGGACATACTCATCTAAGCAGGGGAATTTTCTTTCTTTAGGAATCTTGGCTATATGCAGCAAAGACACTAGGAGACCAAAACGCAAAGTGGTTGTCTTGCTCTTTACGAGGTGTAGATCAGGGTGTCAGAAGCAAATATATTTTATTTTAATAATTTGCTTTCCATGGTGGCTTGCATACCATAGTGAACTCTGTCAAGAGCAGTTTGTTGTGTTCTATGTAAACGCTGCATTTGTCTACACTTATTTACATTTCCAGATAATCTTTAAACCACAGTTGCTGAATGGTATTTAAATGCTATTGTCTTGGTTCTTCTGCCTGAAATGCTGGGCATACGTCACCATTTTGCTGTTTTATGCCTTCTTGTTACTACCTATTGACGGTTACTACCTTATAACTGTGACCCAGTTGTCTGCATTTCCTCTTCCCACTTGTGTTCTACCCCAGTATGTTGCTCTTTGATGAGCATTTGTTTTCTTCATTCTTTCATGTTATTGTTTTAACAAGCTCAGTCCTCAGGTGAGAAGTTCTCTCAATTAGCACCTTCTGCTTTCGCCTAAAATTCTAGTGTCTATTTGCACTTTTTATGGCTGTAGGGTAGAGGAGTTGTACAAGCTCTTGGGCTCCTGAAAAACAAACTGTAGAACTTCTAAAAAGTATACAGGCTTTAATCCTGTCCTTAAAAAGTGCATGTGAGTTTTAAAGACTTCTGGTCATATGCCCGTGGAGAACAAGTTCTAAAATTGGTTCTATTTACAGGTCAAATAATAAAAGGGGAATTACAAGACTGGTGTGCATTTGTATATAAAACAACGTCTACATGATACTGTATTTAAACTGTTTGCAGCTTTGGCATATGTGTTTATTTATATGTTTGGCAGGAATTGTTTCTAAGGTTTTTTTTCGTATTTCAGTAAGTGAATAATTTTTGTCAACTTGTTGCTAGTTAGACATATTGGTGTTGCATTTTGGTTATAATGTCTGTTGTTTGCTGTTTGAAACATATCTGTGTACTTTTAAAGGGCGAATTATGTCTGTACTTTGATTTGAACAGATGTTATTTGATATTTTATAACTACTTCTGTTTGTCATCTGTTTGTATTAGAAAACTCTCATTGCATGCTTCCAGTTTTTGTTTCCTTTCTACAAGCTATATCATCTGCTTGAATTTTTAAGAGGTTTAAAAATCTCTGCAAAATTAACACAGGATTGCACAGCTATGGGTCTGGCAGAAAGAATTTAAGTCAGACGTTGCTGATGAATTTGTTTTCTTTTAGAAAAGTTGGTAGAATAAATAGAGTAGCAACTGTGTTCCTAGGGATGTTGGCTTTCTCAACAATTGTTTGCCCTCCAACAATTATGTAATAGATGTTCATTTATCAAACGGAATTCATATGGAAAGGAAAAGCACACATTCACATTAAGTAGTCTCTTATTAACGTATTATGTTTAATAGAGTTGCCTTCAGCTGGCTTATGAGTGTTGTGTAAAGGAAAAGATATTATGAAAGTTTTAAGAGGGCTGATGTTAATTATTCTTGTTTATCTTAGTCAGTAATCATACAGTAAATGAAAATAGCATCTTTTCTCTGGAAGCCTGTTTAACTGTGGTTTTGATTTCTTGCACTAGATGTCACTGCAGATACAAAAATCAGGTTCTTCTGCATGCTTAATTTGGATTTAATTCAGAAATTTTAAGGGAAAATGATTTGCAGTGTCTTGAATTTCATTGCTGTTTGCATCCACTGAGGTAAGTTTATGAGAATGCCAAAACATTGCTTTAGGTGCAAGTCCTGAACAACCTGAGTAACTGTTCTGACAAAAATACTTCTGAACAACAATTCACAGTTGCTATGCACTGTAAAGGGATTATATGCATTATGATTTATTGCAGTTATTTTTCAGTGCATTTTTCAATCCTCTTTTTCAACTGACAGTATATCTAGAATGTTTGGCAAACTTAGCTAAAGCCTTTAAGATATATTTGTTTTCTCAACTTTGTATGCTTGGTATTTTAGAGATATAAAAGATCAGTTTCTAAGAGAGGCAGTATCTTTTATTTTACCAGGTAATACAGTTGAGAAAGCAAACAGGCTTTTGGACATAGCAGTCTTTCACGAGGCCACTTCTGCTAATTACTTTCTCTGGATATTGCAGTTGAAACACCAGTGGCAGTGATATGCAGTTCCTATTTATAACTGCTTCTTTTAACATTTTTCTCTTGCTTAATCACTTCTGTAGATTTATAATTGAGTTTCAGTACGTTAAAATTTAGTAAGTTTGTTGTGTTTTTTCCATCTTTTTTTAAGAAAGTTGTCTGATAACAAGGGAATTTTTACATTCTTGGTCTTTTTACATTATTTACCCACATCTTCTGCCTCCTGAGCAGTGACAAGTAATATCAAGCTTAGCTCTCAGTTTTATTAGAGTTTGTTTTCTTATACGTGGCCTTGTGCATTATGTATTTATTTCCGAAGTGAAGCAGTTACTAGCAGTGGTTGTAGTTTATAACATCATCTATTCTTGTGAGAAGATTTCTCCTTTGCAATTTGAGTTTGGACAGAGATTATCCAAGTATGACTTGTTTTACCTTACAGAGACATTGTTTTTTTATACTATATGACTGAACAGATGTCATTGTTAAGTGATGATTATTACTTTACCTAATAATTCTCCTTTCTTCAGTCTGGTAAGTATACCTAGTTTAATGCAAATGGAGAAGAAAGAAAAGATAATTGAGAGAATTTTTTATAAAAGCAAACAGATAGAAACTTTTTAAGGGGTTATATGGTTGTCCTGAGATACAAATTGCTTTTTCTTCAGAGGAGTGGCTCTCATTGCTTTTCGCTCACCAATGATTTTTTTCAGTGCTTTGTCCATCTCAGCCTTGGCTTGCTGTTGTCAGAGCATGAAAAAAGTACTGAATTGGGAACTGGTGCTACTCATCTACCGTAGCTCTTTTCCTACTAGAAGCAGTATTGAAAGGGTCCCAGCCACCTGAGGAATGCTGAGAGCACCAGTGAAAAGTAGATTTCAAAAGGAATAATTGTCTGCTTTCAAGTCTTTCTGCCACCTGTGTTCATCTGATTAAGAAATCTCTGTTTTCGCTTGCAGATGGTATAGCTCCTTGTGATGCCTTTGTGGTGGACTGACCACTTTTAACTTTCAGTTTCTGCTAGAAAGTTGTGATCAAGCGATGCCTAATGCTATTAATTGTTTTTTTATTTCAGTTTTAAGCTGTTTCTTTTCACTTGAAAACAGCTGGGCCATTAGAGAAGCACAACTGGGGACTACAGTTTCTGAGCTCACCAACTACTGATTAAGCCAGGGTTGAATAGTTTGGTTGATAAGGGTGTGCATTCCAAAAGAGGCCCTCCAGTGTCTAGGAGTAACCATACTGCCAAATATTTCACTGCCCTTCTCCTTCCAAGTGGGGCCCTGCATTTGTAGATTATCCAGGCCATGCTTAGCTTTAATGCATCCGTAGATCTTGTAGGCTGTTTTCAAATGAAAGGGAGTCAAACAGAATTAGTTGCTTTTGAAATCCTTTCTACAGCTCAGATGACACTTGTTCAACAATTCCTCCTTTTGGAATTTGGTCTGCTTTCCTATTAATTATCTTGTGCCAGGAAGGTTGTCTGAATTGAAATCAGTGGAAGCTCCTGGAAGAAGAAATACATCCTAAAAAACGTTTCTCCTAAAGGATCAGCAGAGAAGTATTAAGAAAGAGAGAGACAAAATGTAAATTTCTCTTTGGATTTGGCTATGGGATGGGAAAGAAGCATTACAACATCAAGAGTTTAGATGAACCCCAAATTTATATCTGCCTCACAAAGGAGCAGTTTCTAATGACAGTGTGATATGAAATGCTGGAACCATTTTATTCTGCTGATGTTTTTAGCAGTATATTTAGGAGTTTATTGCTGTGGGATTCTGATAGCTTTGAGTGCATGGTACTGTTGTGCACCTGACTTCACATCTTGATTGACAGCTGGGCATTGATCTCAATTCGTACAGTCACACTGCTGCAGCAGTGCAGCTGGAGCCATGTACTTGTTCTCTGTGCTTCCCAGCTACAGAGATGGTATTTTTAATGAAATCCACTAAGAGGTGTCTTAAACACAGGTGGCAGCACAGACTGACTGTTGCAACCAGTCAAGAATGTGCATCTAACTATGCATATTCCTCTGCAAAAGTCTTTGCTGTTGTGTTGCTAGTCCTGAAGTCTGTTTTTTCTCCTTGGTGGTTGTTGCTTGCTAGTATGCATAGTCCTTCTTCTTCCTCCAATTTCTTTCAATAGCATGGGTTACATGTTGATCTGGAGGAAGAAACTCACAGATTTAGTGCAATCTATTACTTTAGGTTCAATCTCTACAGAAGTAGAGGTGAATATCTAGGTAAATAGTAAACAGAACTCTAGATGAAAGAAACAATTCTCCCATTGCCAAGTAACACGCAAACCCCAAAATAGCTTTTAAAATTAATAAATGTATCTGCTATGAGCCTAGTTTTTTTTCCCCTCTACAATTCCTTGACTCATTTATCATCCAGCTTTAGGAAAAAATGAGGTAGGAGTCCTGTAGCTAATGGTCCACTGCTTTCTCGATTCATTCCCAGAATAAAGTGTATGAAATGGATTATTTACAGGTTCTGTAGAAAATATGTTATCATATAATTAAAGGCTGTTTCGTAATGCATATGGAAGGAGAGATGAATGAAAATAGCCTGTCTCTTTGTCTTCCAGCCAGGCCTTTTCCCCTTTTTAGATATCAGCATGAAGAATACTGAGGGTGGAATTGCTGTCTCCTAGCTGGGAGGTATAATATCTCCTGCTCAGAAGCATCAGTAATGGCAAGAAAAGTCTTGTTCTTTGCCCCAGATGTCAGTGTTGCTATATGTAGACTTGGCCTTTGAGGCTAGTGTGTGCTCAGTGTGTTCACACATAGGAAACTCTGAAGCCTCCTCCACTTAAGACAAACCAAATTTGCTCTGGGTGCCTTACTTCTTGAAACGGAAGAAAAGTTTTCTCTTAGCCCAGGCTAGCAGGGACAGGAACCAGCATGGAAAATAGCAGCTTTAATGGTTTTAAGTTTTATAAGCCAGTGGAAAACAGGATTTTACAGGCTAGTGTCCAGGAACCTCTACTTACAATTAGCCAAATCCTGCAGTTCTATTCAGGTGATTTTTCTCAGATGTCAGAAGTAGTTCTGTCTGTACAAAGTCTGAAGTGTCAAGGACCAGGCATTTCAGCTTAAGTTGGTCATTGGAATTTCGGGAATAAAGGCCAAACTTCTGAAAAATAACTTTGAATCTGCCAAGGCTTCTGATGGAAACCCTTGCAGCACATTAAATGTAGAGATGTTTTGGGGTGCCACCACGATAGTAGGGTTTCTGTGTATTAGTAGCCATCTCTATGTCAGCAGTGAGCTTGTCGCAATCTGTTCCGAGAGGGAAAGAGAAATAATGAAGAATATAGAAGGTAAGCTGACCTCATGGGACTAAGAACTGCTCCTGTACTTTCCTTATTCTTTAAAGGAATTGCACCATTAATTTTCCATCATTTTAACTTCACTGTCTTAGCAGTTGTTCATTTAAGCAGTTCTGCATCTGCCTTTTTGACTGATGTTCATTGCAGAGAGCTATTGATGCCTTTCTGGGCTGCTGCAGGAGCACCTGCACTTTCACAGTAAGCTGCTCACAACAAAACTACAGTTTTCTGATATTGCTTGTTGCAGACTCTTTAATGGCTTTTCTTTTCTTGCTTGATGAGAGTGCTACAATCTAATGCTCTGGGAGATGGGCAAAAATCTGCTTAGGAAGTTTCTGTGATGGTGGTTTTCTTTGTGGTTTTGGATAGTAGAAGTTTCTTTGTCTCAGAAGAATAAAGTGTCTTACTTCTACTAAACTTTTTGTTTTAATTGCACTGAAACCAGTACAGCCAACAGTATAGTGTCAGTTCTTTGTTCCATTATCTAGAAAGAGAAGACATAGTAAGAATTTGTGCCTTATCCAACATCTATATGCACAAGGAAATCAATATCCCCTTTCATAATTGATGGTTATATAAATAATTAATATTGCCTATAAAGGAAGAGCATTATTTTTAATTTTCAAAAGCGTTTTATCAAAGTCCCAGGATAGTCCCAAACGTAACTTTGGCATGTGCACAAATTATAAAACATACCCCTCCACTGATGGTGTGTTCCATATCTCCTCCGCTCTTTGCATTGCCTCCCAAATAGCATGTACTACTTTGAAGGCTAGTGATTCAAAATTTATTTTGTTATTCCAAAAGCCATACCTGTATCAGACTGAAATAAAACATGGGATAGAAATTTGATTTTGTATATGCAGCTTTATAAAAACCAAAAGAAGCTTTTTAAACAGACACCCCATAAGAAGAGGAGCAGCTTCACTGATACAATACAGAGCAAAAAAGCTTTTCCTAGTTTAATGTGTGGGATGTCACTTCAATGGGAATCTCAGACATTTCAGAGTTGTTTTCTTGGAACAATTTTTTTTTTTTTAAATCCTGGAATCATCTTGTCAGTCACAATTAGACACAATCGAATCTTTTTCAGCTGTGTTTTGTCTTAGCTGATCTGGTTATGGTAAGTATTTTTAAGGGAGCCAGCTTATAGAACAAGAAGGGTGTTCATGTAACCAATTTTCATCCAAAACATAGCAAGCTAAATACTCAGCTGTGCTTATTCCTCCACCTTTTAAGGAGATGTTACTAGTAAGCCCACAGCAGATTGCCATCTTTTGAAATATTTTTTTACTCCTCTCCTACCTCTTGTTCTTCTTGTCCATACAGTAAATATTTTCTCATACTTTGAAGTGAAATTTTCTTGTTCCTCTTTTAGTTCTTTGAGCAGTATTATGCATAGAGAAATCTTTTTCCATTTTCAACCTTCTTATCAATAACTTTCCTAATGCTGGCATTTCTAGTGTTTCTTGACATCCATTTTCAGTATTTTCTTATATTGGGAGGTTACTGTGTATATGCTAGTTGTCTGGAAAACTATTGATGAAGTCTATCTTGTAGATGGCAGTGCTACATTCAAAAGTAAGGAGTGGGTCTGTTCCATCTTTTCAGCCTTTAGTAGTTTAACCCCTCAATGCAAGCATGAAAAGCTCTTGTCCACAGAAATCAGATGGGTTACCTGGTGTGCAACAAACCAATAATTACACACTAGAGAGAGACATTGAACATTTATTTCAGAGTTGAACAAGCCTGGGTGCCTGGTAGTATTCCACAAATCAAGCACATCAGCTATCCGAACTTTTTACTATTTATACATTTTAGCAAACAAATGAATTAGTGTATATTGGCTACAAGTCACCTAGTTCTCTTATTAATTGGTATTCTCTCTTCTGTTGATTAATGATTCTCTCACTTCCCACGTGAATTAGTCTGCATACTCAAGCTTTCTCTTCTTTTGAGTCTGTGGATTTCTTGGGTTGGTGGTTGTGATCTGCCCCTGTCAAAATAACCTGTTGCCCAGTCGAAGCTGATTTCAGCACAATTGGTGAGTTGGGTTTATTAGTTTCTTTCTTGTCTTGGAAGTTCTGCCATATGTTCTTGTGACCCATATATTCTTCATTCTCTGGGTCCACTATCAGTGTTACTTCTGTCTTCCCAAGGTTTGTTAACTTCCCCCTAGGTCTGAGATCACTGAAGCATGTCCAGCCTTAAACCTTAACAAGGCAATTTTACCAATGAGAACTTTGTTTTTTTAACACCTGGACATCACTTATAGCTTGTTTGCTGCTCTCTGATTTATGGATTACATCTCCTTTCTTGTTGATTAGGCTTGAAAGTGTAACAAAGATCAAACATTAAAGAACATCCTTTTTTAAGAAAATTTTCCACATTCCACATTTTGCAACACTCTGAACGTATCTCTGTTGTTTCCAGATAATTTTTCTGCCTCTTGCAGGTTTTTCCAGTTGGTCCATAGAAAGATTGCTTTATTATGCAGAATTTTTTCTTCTGGTACACTTAGGTGTTGTAGCGGGTTGGGTTTGTAACCGGGCAGAAACACCAATTTAGTGTAGTGGTTTGGTCCAAAATACTCATTACTGTTTACCTTCTGTGAGATAAGGATTAGGAGAAATGCAAAGCAGGCACCAAACTTGAAAGAATATAAAGAAGTTTATTAACAGACCTAAAAGAAGAAAAAAAATCATACCACACCTTCAGAACACTTCTCCTCCCCCCACCTTTCTCCCTTCTCCCAGTGACAATGTAAAAAGACAACCCTAGAGGTGGTCAGTCTGTTTACCACTTCCATAATAAGCTTGTTCAGTCCATTTAGGAAGAGGAGTCTCTCTTGCCCATGCTATGAAAACATTATCACAACAAGACAGCCACCCAGATTGGTTCTCTGCTTGCATGTGAGTCCCTTCCCTGACTTGCAGCTTTTCCCACAACTGCTTTCAAGGGTCCACTCTTGAAATTAGTGGGGTAAAATTTTAAGGTTGAGCCGTTCAGAAATAAAAGTTCTCTTCACCCATCTCTGGGAGCATTTCATCTCTAAGAACGGAGGCCCTTCTCCTTCCCTGGGAGTGGAGCAAAGGGTCTTCCTATCTTCATCTTTAGGACTATCTCTGGGAGCATCTCTAGGAGCTGAGGTTTTCTCCTTTCCCATTTGGAGCAAAAGTCCTCGTCTCTTCCATCTCTCCCTGTTCAAGCTTTTCATGAAATTACAGCTGCTTCAGCATCTGCCTATCTCAGCACAGGTGCTTTTGCTCACAAGTACAAGTTGAATGCTCCATCCCCCATTTCATGCCTTCATGAAATTACAACGGGTATTCTGATACATCATAGCTTTACAACAGAATTTCAGCTTTAAGCATCTCCTCTTTCTCTTCCCTCAGGTTTTCAGCTCTTCACAGCACTAAAAGGGTTAATCTCACCTAGGCCTTCCAGCTGGAATGTTGCTTATCACTGTCGGTCACATGACCTCTGCTGGACATCGGTGCAGCTTTAGCTGAATCTTGGCCGCAGTGGGGGAGGGGGGGGGGGGAGAGCCAAGCTGCTCCCACTGCCCACAGCAGAGCTGTGGGGGGTTCTGCGGGTGGAACAGGGCCCGTTGGCTCCAGGATGGTCGTGGCCCGGCCTGACCTGGCCCGAGCAGGGCCTGGGCTGGGCCCGCTGGCCCGCACACGGGGCCCGCAGCCACCTATCCCAGCACCGGAAACGAGAGAGAGAGACTCTGCCTCAGAGTTTCCTATTCTTAAGTGTGCATCACGGAGGCGGTTAGAACTTTAAGTGGCTTAAAGAATTGTCCATATTCAAACTGGCCATCTGATAGGTCCTGTCAGGTCACAGAGGAAGCTGTAAGCACCCCGTTGCGAGAATATCACTTCCGGGACTATGCTTGCTAACCCATGACATGTGTTTTTCCCTCTGAGTATGAAAATGTTACTGAGACCTAGTACAGACAATACTGAACCCCTACAATCTAATGTAACTTAATATCCTTCTGTTTCCACTACAATCTTCCCAGAAGGACATAAAAATACCTTGTCAGCAGTGATTGACTCATCCAATAAGAGTCTTGTTAAAGAGAGTGCAGATTCAGTTTTATTTGTTGGAGGGTAATGTGCTAGTGTTTCAGGTTATCCCTATTTTAGGTACTGAAGTATCAGTGCTTGAGGATATTTTAGGTGTCTAATTCCCATTTGTTTTGAAGTGGCTTTGGCTGTATGAATATCGTAAAAACACAGGGTTTAGACAGAATTCTATAGGGCACTTATTTTTTGCTTTTCCCAAGCACAACTTCTTTCTCTGTGAAAGAAGTCTCATTGTTTTGCAGGAACTTTTTCAGCAAAAGACTTGTAGTTTCAGGCAGCTTCTGGCCTAGTAATAGTTCACCCATGAATATCAGCATTTCTACATCTGGAGTTTTTGCCCTTATGTAAATACAGAAAACATAGTTAAGACTAATTAATCCACAATGGACTAGACAAAAACTTAATCATCTTCAAAATGTCAACTTCTGTAGAACTTTTTGTTAAATATTCACGTTTAATTTCTTTCAAAGTCCTATTTGTAACATTTGGAAAAACTTGCTGAATTAAATTACCAGATTTTCTCTATGGTATATGTCTGTTAAAAAGTATCTTCCGGTACAGACGCTGCTCTAAACCCTTGATTGTCAAAGGTTGCAAGTTTATTTTTGTTTTAAACTGTTGTTCATTGCCCCTTGTTCTTATTTTGTTGCTGTGTTCACAGAGCATAAGGAAACAAATCTGAGATAGGTTATATTTCAAAATGTAACAGTTTCAACTTCTTTGTAGCAATCCAAAGGTGCTCAGACCTTTAATTATCTGAAGAAGCAGTTTGATGCTATAAGGAGTGAAATTGGTTTCTTACCTGCTCTTGGAAGCTTCATAGCATCCTCCTTCATTTGCATTCCTGAGCTCAGGCTACAGTATCAGACTTACACTTTTGACTGGATAAGGGCGTGGTCAAGCACAAGGGTTTGACAAGGTGATGGATGAGGCTCTGTTCTAGTTGGTGTCCTATGAAGGTCCCTTTCAACCCGAATGCTTCTATGATTCTACAAGATTGGGCAAAAAAGCTGCTGACGTGACTCATGAAAAGAACATATTTGAATCTTCCTAAAAACGATAATTTGTCTGTCTTGGTTTTTTTCCTGTTGAATGTGGAGATGTTTGTTTTCAAACAGAATTTCCGGTCAAGGGAAACAATCCAAAATCCCATCTTCCAGGCATCATACAAAGTTTGATTGCTTTGAACAAGATAAGGAACAAGATAAGCTATCCAGAAACTTAAAAAAACCTGATCAGGATTCCTGATTGTGCATTATGTTTTGCATGAAGGAATGGCATGTCCATAGTTGTCTGGGTTGTTTGCTTTTTTTTGGTTCTTTGCTTGTTTGTGTTTTGTGTGTGTGGTCTGTTTATTTTTTCCCCAGTGGGATCTGCCTGTCATTTGTGCTTCTGCAGCTTCTGTGGGTGACAGCTTTTTGATGAGAACTCAGAAAACTAGACTTCGAAATATTGATATGCTAATTGATCTGCAGCATTTGTTAATTTACTAATTATGTGCTGCAGGGATACTCAAAATTTTGGGGAAAACAGTAAATTTTATACTCAGGCAGACTATCACATAACCAAAAATTATCTGTGTGAAAAACGAGGAGCATATAGTTTCAATTTTCTGGTGTTCATTTGAGTTGTTAATTGGCCCTTATAAGAAAGCACAGATCCGTTTGTCTTTTTGCTTGCATACCCCAACTTTGCAAGGAAGGCTTTTTCCACTGAGAAGTGCAACCGATAATGTGGTAAGTATGAAGTCCTGCTTTTGAGCAGCTGAAATGTAGGTGTTTGAAATGCCCAGCTGATTTACAGTAGTCTGCCTGCCGTTTGCCTCTGTTAACAGTCTTTAATTACGTGATCACCTCGCTGTCTCTTACTATTTCTTTCTCTGGTTTCGGTCAGTGGAGGGATGGCTGTAAAATCCATCGTGGACTTGTGGAAGGAAGGAGTCCATGGTCTGATTGACCTTGATGGGTTCCAGAGTAACAGTCTGTCCTGGGTTGCAGTGTATTCTATTACCATCTTCATGAGCTGTTGAAATCAGGTGGGGCAGTGTTTCCTTGCCTCCTCCCCCCAGACTATCTTTCTGTTAATGGCCCATCATTGTCCTGCCTCATGATTCCCTCTGGACTATCTTCTGTTAATGAGCCTAATCAACACTTGGCCTCATGACTCATTACCCCATTGTGAGATGCTCCACCCAGGGGGAGGAACCAAGCATCCCATTGTGGATATAATCTGAGACGCTGAACACCAGAGATAATCCTTTCCACTGGATTTCCAGAGGAAAGGAGCTACACAGCCATCACTGGACTTTCTGAGGAAGAGCAGACCCTTTTTTTCTACAGGGTCACCGCTTCAGTGGACTGCAGCCACCATTCTACCAGACTGCTACCACCACTCTGCCTAACAGGGACTCAGGTTATATCTTGACTCTGTCAGTTTGAAACAGTGTTGTCTTTTAGGGTTTTTTTTTCCTTTTCTTTAATTTCCCCATTAAATTGTTATTCTGACTTGGTGCCTCCCACTAGTTTGTTTTCAAACTAGTACGCAGTCACATATAGGGAACATAACAAAAAGGCAAAGGAGAATTTTAAGGTTAAGATTCTATTAACCAATGGAAATTGTATCTTACTGTATCCCTAACCCAGGGAAATTTGAGAGGGATTCCTCCTGAGGAACTTTCTTTTGGCCATTTTCCTTTAAAGTTGCTAGTCTCTTAAGATCTAAATAGATTAGCTGAATTTAAGACAGTCATTAATACTCTTAATTGGAATATGTCTGGGAGAGATTTTGGTTATATTTGGTTTTATGTTTAAATCTCTGTAGTTTTGTCTAAGTTTATAAGCTGCTTTACGCAGTAAATCTAAAAGTTTTCTCTATTATTAAAATAACATTTAAAAGTTTAATTTCATAGATTGCTTTTGGTAAAGCAATATCAAAGTTTGTCCTGGTTTCAACAAGTAGCTTTTGTTTACCGGTGATCTTGTTGGTCTTAATACACCTGTCACCTTGTTTTCATTAGGAAAGGATGTATTGTACATGTTAGATTCAAGGTTACTTCAGTGTCACATAGTCCTTGTTGGCAGCATTTTTGAAAGAGATTTTTAATGTGCTCCTGATAGTTTATGATAATGAAGCATTTAAATGAATATTTCAAATGCCTAGTCTGCTTTTTGTTCAAATGGTTAGATTTAGATCCACTGTGAGGTCTTACTTAACTTCTGAAAATACGAAACTTGGTGTCCTGAATGCCTCAAAGGTTTAGGATTGAAAGAGGGGATTTGCTCTCCATCTGTTATGGCTGGTGATATTCACTTGCCAGTCATTATAAGTCATTGAAAAGTGCTCTATTTTACACCATATCTGTGCATTAATCCTTTATTTTGAGGTCATTTACATAGTGGAATTAATCACCTCCAGTAGATCTACAGTTTTGAGGTGCAGTAGTACCTCTCAGTAGTCACTGAGTATTCAGGTGAGACACAAGGCTGCCATAATACACAGCATTTGCACACTCCTTTTTTCAAATGTCAGTATAGTTATAAAAATAACACAAAGTTTTTCCACTGAAGAAGAAGAACTTGCCTCATTTCTTACAGTATGTAAGTATAACAAACGCCATACCTCCTTTGGAGAACATGACTTCCTCTTTTATTGTTTTATATTAGCTGAGAAAAAGTATTTCCCTGAACATTTTTCTCAGAATGCAAAAAAGGTGACAGCTATCCAAGTTAAGGTTCACGTCAGTTAGCAAAATGCAATGGTCAGTGGTTGCTTCTTGAGCGTTGGGTAGATTGCTTTGCATTTTTTCCCTAAAAGTACAGCAGGTTTGCATCTTTCAAGGAAATGTTATTTTCTGTTAGTTGTTGGCAAAGCTGCGCTGGTTTACTTTCATTGACTCAATGGGCCCTACATTTAAAAATACTCAAATGTGGGAAAACGGCAATCTGCTAAGAATGCCATAATGTCTCGTAGTCTGGATTACATAGTACAGTGCAAGAGATTCCTCCCTTCTGAATTTTTCCATTCAATTTTTGCTGAACATACCAAAAAAGGTGATGGGAACTTTACCCTTCAGTCTATATTTGGGATGTCTGTCTTAGCTATGAAATATGATTTCAGTATTCTTGTTTTTTGTTAGATATGATAATTCTTTTGACCTTGGTCTTAGGGGCTGATGCCAGATTATAGATATCTCAGTATAGGTTGCTTTTATTTAGTTTATTTTTAAAGGACACTTCCCTGTGATTCATATGGTACCTATTTCCTCTGACTATATTTCTGGATTTATACTCTTTTCATCTTGAGTTTTTGCCTTAGTTTGTGTTTATTTTCTTTTTCAACCTACCTTTTTAAAGGTAGGTGTGATCTTGTTTGGCATCTGTACATGTGGTTCATTATTGTGCATAATTAAAATTGAGGTCCTTGTATGCTGAAGCATGTGGTGTCCTCTTATGTTGTTCTTTAAAGGAGTTTAATTACTGTATTGACCTGTTGCAAGTTAGAATGACTTGTTCATTTTTATTTCATTATTAAAATTGTGAAATGAACTGTAGTTTCATTACATGTAAGTAAAGGACATGGACATTTCCTGTGTATCTTCTGGCTTTCAATCATTTTACTAGAAATGCTTCCATGTAGAGAGTTCAGGCCAATTGACAGTATACTATGTATAATTATACAGTTTTTATAGCTGTATTTTTATATGCTAATTTTGTTTAGTTTTAATGGTAGGATTGGAGTATAATTTTAGATGAGATATATTTTACTGGAATTAGAATTAAGGGAAGATGTTTTGATAAGAAAAGTTCCGTTTCCTCAGCTGAGTTTACCTGCTTTACAAAAGAATAGTATCAACAATCCTAGTCACTTTATGATGAACAACCAGCTGCTAATGCTTTTTGTGCCAGCTTAACACACCAATTATTTTATGCTTTGGGTAAACAAAATCAAACTGATAGTTTTTAAAGGGCACTTTATCCTATCTTTTTGTAACATCCTCAAATGTTCGCCTTGAGATCAAATTGAATATATTTTTTGTGATTTCTGCCCTTTTAATAGGCCTTTAATTTGCATTAAAAGTATCATGTAAGTGCAACTTTTATTTTCTGTAACTGACCTAGTTAAACCTAGCACATAATGTTTGGGAAAGAAGGTAAGGTGATTATACCTTCATCAATTTCCAGAAGAGTAATCATAAACTCTGTTCTCAAAATAAAATGAATGAAAAATAATTTGCTAAAATATTACCTTGTGTAACTAAACATTTAAAGCTAAATGCAAATGTTAAATTCAGAACTGTTATTCTGACTTATATTTGTTATGCTGAAGTGAACTGTGGAAGGACTCAAAAACTTGACTGATACTGCCTTCTGAATGGCTTATATTTGCTGGACTAGTGAGGAGAATTTAATTTGAAAGGAATGCTTTTCTTGAGAATACTTCTTTGAAATGGTGTCTTTCTTTCTGCCATGTCTTTCAAAATCATATTCATAATTCCTATAAATTTCTTAGGTTTTAAATAGTCATTTCCTATATAATTAATATTTGTCATGTTATCTGTAGTCTGTGATTTATTTCTTGAGCTGGCTGGTCCTGTTGTGTCTGCCCAGTGTGTGCTGGATCTAGTTCTGTCCATCAGTGATCACCGCTAGAAACTGTGGGACTGGTTCTCATCTTGGTGGATGTTGATGGAGCGTTTGACTCTGGAACGTATAGGAAACTATTTCCTTATTTATGTAGTGTGGAGATTAGGATTTAAATACAATAAAAATGCTTATACAGAGGATGTGATGGAAGCAGTGGTACTGGGAGGGGACCTAAGTTTGTAGTTGTAGGGGTTTTGGGGAGGTGGTCCTGGAGCACATTTTTGGGCTTAATTCATGTTTAATGGTTTCTTTAAATGTGTTAACTGGGGAAGTTTGCTGATATTAAAGCTAATTTGTCTAGCAGAGCGTCTGACAGAGGATTGAGTGAGTCTAAGGATGACAGAAGGGTGGTTGATGGTAAATAGTTTGCAATGCAAAGGTGTTAATACACAGTGGAAGAGGAGGAGGAAGGCATGAGACTTTACTGTTACGAGATAGTATGTCTGCATAAAAGACACATGAATCTGGAAGGATCAGATAGATATTGTGTGTAGTGAGTGGAAGTAGGTGCTGGCAAAATTGTATACACACTGTGAACACTGGAAGTTGTCAAGGAAGAAGACCTTGAGAAAGGATGTCCTAAACTCTGGGATATGGTGAGCCTGGTCATCTCCTGGGGGGAAATGCTTTGAGTTTGACCTAGTATAACCACACTAAGGAGAATAGATACCACTGCTGCCAGTATCAATGAATAAAGGCTGGAGAAGGAAAATTATTATTTCAGCTGAATGTCAGTAGTGATGCAAAGTGCATGAATGTAAACTGGCTATTACCAAGTTCAGACCAAATATTTGAAATAATTTTACATCATACAATGGATGAGAGCCTGAGTGTAATCTATTAAATTACTTGTTACGGTGTTTGGGCACAGCACTTGTGACACAGGAGGTCACTTTTCAGTTGTTTCTTCTTAGGTGGGAGAAATGTTGCTGACATTTCAAGCAGAGGTAAAATTCCTCAAGTTTTTCTTTAATTACAGAACTAATCAAATCAGCTTTCTTGTGTTTTGTGGGGCTTACTGGCAGCTTCACTAATTTTTTGCTACACTTGCTTCTTAATACTGGGAATGCAACTTCAGTAGCTGCCTGTCATCTTTATAAATATAATAATTATCATGCAATGCAGTTGAAAATTCAAAGGAGTTGTCAATCTGTTTATGTAGCACTTTGAGAAGAATTGTATCTAGAATTCAGATAATTTATCTGAAATTCTGTAAACAGAAACAGAGGTCTGTCTGCAGTATATTCCTCTTATATTCCTACTATTTTTAATCCATTCAAAGCCTACATTAGGACTGTACCACCTGAATGATGGGAATAAGCTCCACATAGGTGAGTTATGGTTTATTCAGCTGTACTCAATTTTGGAGTATAAAACAGGGCAAGTGGATAGCAATCCTTGTCCAGAAAACTTCCCATGCTTTCCATGTCTGTGATTGTTGAAGTTAGGGAACCCCAGGCAATGGATACCCTGTGCCTTTGTCCACAAGTACCTCTTTTCCTTTTCTCACCTTTTTTTTCCAGGCAATTTTTTGCAGCCGTGTAAATTACTGGTGTCCACAGTGTCCTTGTATTTAACAACAAGGGATTCCTTTTGGTTTTGAACTCCTGATGATCAATTTTCTTTTCTACTTCCTCATATAAGAAGCATCAAGGCGCCACTGCTTGTTTGGGAATTTCCCCCCTTGGGGTTTTTGCACATTCATCATAGTCCTGCCCTGCACTTTTGTCTCATTTTCTCTTTTCTTGGAAGGGTTAACTCTGGAAACTCAAACAGTGTAGCCCTCTTAGCGCACACATGTATGAACTAGGTGTGAAGTGGGTCTGCCTATATTGCCATGTATTCTTTGCTGTAATCCAGTAGTACAGCCCTCAGCTTCCTGTGTTTGTCCAGAACTACTGCAACGGAACTGTGCTTTTAAGTCACCTAATCTTCTGCAGTCCCGTGGTGGAGAATATGTAAGTTTCTGACTTCAGTGAGAGAAGTTTTGGATTTTCACCCATGCTGATTATGGCATGACCAGCTGAGGCTGTTTCATGCATATTTCCTCTCTCTATTTACATAGTCTCTTTAATGCCATGTATTTGCTGGGTTTGGAAATCAGCTTTTTTGGGAGCATTTGAATTCTGAACACTGTGCAATATTTTTTTCTCTAGGTATGAAACATTTGTTTCCAGTGATTTAAAGGAAATGCAAAGTGTGCTGAATATATAACTGGAGGAAAACCAATTAAGAATTAAGAACTTCCCTTGTGCGCAGTTTACATTTATGCATTTTATAGATGACTTAATGTTAGTCTGGGGCCATTGAGCATAGTCAGACCTTTTTGTGAACTCAGGATATAATAGCATATTTTCAATAAAATCAAATGCACTCAAAGTACCTGTTGGCATAAGAATTTTCTCATATATAGTCTGGTTAAATATTAATGCAAAGACTTTTGCTATTGCACATTTTTGCACATAGTATTTAAATTTGGTATTACACTTTTTTTTGCATAATTTAAATGTAGAAATCTGAACATCATGCTAGCTAAGTAAATTGTCATGTTTTACTGAAAGTGACCTGCACCGTGTATTCTTAGGACTGTGTGCCAGCAGCTATCTGTTCAATATTTAAATAAAAGAATTGTATTTTTGGATTGGAAAGCATGACAAAAATTGAACTCCCCTGAGAGGTTCTGTTCATTGCAGTGCACTAATTACATATAATCTTTAATATGTGCTGGGACAATAGCAGCATAATGTTTCCCTCCACTAGTAGATTGGTCAAGGAATGTTAGAAATGTCTTTTGGACCTACTTTCTTTTTAATTTAATTCAGTATCTTGTTGGCCAAAAAAAGAAAAGCTGTGTGGCTCTATTTTTGTGTGTGCATTTAAAGAAATAACATTTAAAGACATCCTGTGTGTCACAGTGGTCGTCTTTATAATGGGTAGTTGTATATGATGATGATGAATTTTTCAGCTCAAGTGAGTACTTTAGTCAAAGATTTGTTCTTAAAGCTACCAGATCATATCTCAGTTTAGAAGTGCCACTGTATCAGTTAATACAGTAAACTTAATATATCAGCACAGAAGAAATGAGATTTCACAAGCGCTTTTATATCTCTCTATATAAATGTAAATGAATTTACTGTATCAGGATATTTCTGACAGCTGAGTCAGAGCTGAATTCAAAGAGACAATTTAAATATACAATAAAATCTCTTTATTTTAACTTTCACTTAAATAAGTAGTTTTTTGTATACTGACTCAGAATTATTTTCTGAGTTTCTACTCTTCAAGTGAGTCCCTTTGGTCTAGCAGCTCCCAAAGAAGAAAACCTTTTTTTGCTCCCAGCGCAGTAGCCACTTAGATCAACTGAAGTGCTCCTTTGTGGATAATACTTGGCTTGCTTTATTGTCCACAGCTTGTGAACACATCCTAAATACTGAGGGAGTATGTGTACGCTTTTCTGTTCAAGGATAATTCAAGCTAAGAAGCATGTGGGTACATTCAGTTTTCTTCAACTGCACCTTGAGATTTTCATAAATTTTCTGACAGTAATTTTCAATAGGGACAGCAACCTTTCATGCTCTTGTCATTTGACTTACGGATTCACCACTTCTTAAAATCATGTAGCACAAATGAAAGTAAATCAAATAGTGGATTAAATCTAATAATTTCTCTGCCTTGTAATATCTTACAGACCTTCAATTTATTTCAAAAGAGGTCTGTCCCTCTTCAGAGATATCCTTCCTATGCTGTTGAGGATGAAAGAGGGGCAATTTGACTGCTTCTTTTGGGCCTTTTTCTTTTCTTTTTCTCACTGTTAGAGAACAGAGTAATAAAGATCTATTATTGGTGATGTTTCTGTGATTTTATTTTGGGGCAAAAGTGCACTGTTTGGCATTTGGAAGCATCCTTGCAGAAGCTTTTGAATTTTTAAGCCACGCGATTAAAGTTTAGGAGTTACTCCAGGTATCTAATTAAGATTCAGTGTTTTTTTAGTAAATTGTATCTGAAGATAAAAGCTAATTTACAACCTATATTAAACTAAAAGATATCATAGTTAATCACAGCTACTGTCTGCTGCATTTCTTTTAAAATTTCCATTAAAAGGATGCATTCTGTGCGTGAATGGCAGTTGTTTACAAAGTATGACTTTAGAAACTCAATTAATTTATGTTCTTTAATTTTAGATCTGAATAAAAAGCCAAGCTATCTGTTTTAAATCACAATTATGCATGATTTATTTCTGATTATAGTAAAAAGGTGTTGAATATTAAAAGACTGGAAAGTAAAGAATCATATTGTTTCTTTATTCTTAATTATTTGTGAGCTATTTCTCACCCAGTGATAATTTCTTTGTCTCCTGGGATGTTTATTTTTTCCTCTGTCAGGGACGTTGGCAAAAAGCAAACATGCTTTGTTGTGCTGGGGAAAAAATATTCAGCTCTTAATATTTTATCAATTCCATTGGGCCAGTAACCAGTCACCGGTCCTCAGAGTCTTGTCTTCATCCTTTGTCATATGGGAACATTATAAATTATGTATAACTTTAGATGCTAGTCAGTAAATATCTAATATGTGATAGGTATTTTTGACTGAAATTACTTTTTCTCCTGAACAATTAATTAAGCTGTATTTTTTAGATTTATGATGCGACTCTTTTATAATATCAAGGAATATCTGGGCGCATTCATGTCCGACCTGCACATGAATCACAGCTTATTTTTTTTATTTCTGAATGCTGGAGAACTTTTTCATTCATCCTTGACCAGAGTAACATTTCCCAGTTTTGTTTTGCAGAGTTTTATATGTTGTATTATCATCTTACCTTTTCCAGATATATCCATACTTGGAATTTTTTAGACAGTATCAGTATTGACCTTTTTTGTCTGTAGGGAAATGAGGTTTTACATCTGCTTTCTTCCTGTAGACTTGCAGATTGCTGTACTTGGGAAAATGCATATAACAATCTATCTGTTGTTTTTTCTTTCAAACAATGTAGTGTCTTTTTGGCTCTGGAGAAGGCATTTGATGACTTGGAAAAGGAGCAGTCATGCAGCTGTCAGAAAACTTATTTTCCTGTTTTACTAGCACCCGGAGAAAAGTGTGCTCCTTGTAATACACAGATGGAATATCTGCTGACATTGCCTGTGCTTCATGCATTGTCAGGGCTTAGTTCTTTTACACAGAAAAACACATTTGTCTTGAAAAATGGTGTGTTTCTGTGTGCACATTCATGGTCTCTACTGTTGTTATCTTCCAGGCCTGGGAGCCAATAGGATTCTGTTTCAACTTGAAAGTTAAACTTCTTAAAGACAAAAACTTACTTCAAAGCTATAATTAATTTTTTATTTATTGCATAGACTGTTGTGTACTACGTCATACAATACTTTATCCAAGGTTGAAGTCTCCTACTTGCAGTCCTGCTGAATGATGCTTCAACCTATGGATGGCTGTACAATGTGGCCCAAAGGAATTTTGGAGAATTGAAGTGATGTGCTGTGAATATTTCTTATGTTTATTTACTACTGGCAGTGCTTCTCTTACATTGCATGTTATTTTAACTGCTTAGGTTTACTGAATTCTCAGGTGTCAGGGGTTTTTATTGTGCAAGGTTCAGCTTATTTAAAGGACTGCTGAAGAGTTTCAATGTTCTGTTCCGTTCTTTAGCTGTACTGAATGCTGAGGAGTTTGAAATTCTCCTTACCATTATGAAAGGTGGCACATAGCTTGCTTTTAGACAATGTTGCTTTGTTACGCTCTTGATTGATGTTCCTTATCTGGTATAATTCAGCTGTTTGTCTGGTTTCCTTCAAATAACACCTTCACAGATTTCCTCAACAGCAATGTTGGAATGCTTAACAGAAGTAGAGGTCAGGTTTAAAATGTAAAATCAAAAAATTCTAAAAAATTGCTCTTTCTTTGGTGTGATACTACAGAGAAGAAGTTACACTAAATGTAGTTTAGAAAGAGAAGGAAGAGGGATATTTCTTGCACATCCTAATAAATAGACTTTTGTCCTTTTTAGGAGCAAACCTTGGCTCTGAGGAAAGAAGGGATAGGTGTTGTGTTAGATTCTGAACTGCCTCATCTCATTGGCATTGATGATGATCTTCTCAGTACTGGTATCATCTTGTACCACTTGAAGGTAAATACACATCTGTGTTTCCATAGCCTTTATATGCCTTATGATTTTTTCAGTAGAAAAATTATAGTATTAATTTGCTATCTATATATAGTGCTCATTACATTCCTATGGTAAGAAAAGCTCTTTATGCTGCTCTGCTGCTGCAAGAAAAGCTCTTAAGAGGTTGCAAGTGATGAAATTAAAATATCTGTTTAGGTTTATCCTGAGAATCAACTGGTTAACCAGAGGTAGGTGTTTCATATTTTTATCTGTGTATTGGTTTGTCATTCATGTAATTATAAAGCTTGACCTTTAAAATCCAAATCTAGACTGTCTCAAAACTGCAAAGGTGGTTCTGCACTGGACAGTTGAAACTTGAATTTGCTGATAATACTGCGGAATAAAGACTGTGAAAGCATTCTGAAAATGCTGTGTGATTCCTTTTTTTCATGTATATTTAAATACATATTTCGTTCAGGTTACCCTGAGAGAGTGGAAGGATGAATTATATTATTGTGGGGAAGATAACGAGATTCCAACTGGAAATAATGTGTGTTTCTCTCTTAATTAGGAGGGCCAAACATATGTTGGCAGAGAAGATGCTATGACAGAACAGGATATTGGTATGGAATTTGGCATTTTTATATTCTTTCTTCTTCCAGTATCCTAATATATGAACTAAGCTTCATATGGTTTTTTCCCCTTTTCAGTTAGTTGTTCTGTGTTTTGTGTATTTTAGTTTTTGGAAAATCTGAAAGTTGAATTGCATGGAGTTCACTTTAAAGAGCATGACTTCTAGCATAGCTTGTGGGCTTTAATTATATTCGTATACTCGTTACTAATTTATTTTTTGCTTCTCTTGAAATAGCACCTGTAAAAATACTATTCTTTTTCATATAGCACCTGTCACAGTTACTGTAAAATCATTCTCTTAACTTTTGTATAATGACAGCATTGTTATACTGTTATATCTAAGATAGTCTTGGGACTTCAGATTTGAGTTTAAAAAAATTCTGAATGTTGGTAGAAATCTACGGATTTTCCTATTGATTTCTTACCAAAGCAACTAACTGCTAGATCTCGACTGTCCTATCACATAAGTTTTACATAAGTTCCTGGAAGGCAGTTCATTAAGTAAACTGCATCCTTTAATTCTTGGGTGAGAATCTGAGAGTCAAATAACTTAGTTTGGTGTATTTTCATGGTTCAAAAGTTGTCTGGATTTAATTTATTATAATAAATTCCATGAAACTACCAAACTTGATGCTTTGGATTATTAAGCAATAGATATAATCATACATTATTGGAAGAAAAAATAGAAAGTAGCATAATTGATTGATAGAAGCCCTGAATGTCACAGGATGTAAGAACTTTAGGCTTCCTTTTGTCTACAATGGCATATTATATCCTGTCTTTTCAGATTTAAGCATGTTTGCCTTAAGGTCTACAAGTTTTCATTATTTCCTGGTAAAACTGGTCAAAGAATCTCTCTCTACAAATATGTGAATTATACTTTTCTGTTTTTTATTGGAAAGAAAGGAGCATTTGCTAATCACGTATCAAAGCACAGGAATAAAGAGCATTACACAAAAAAAATGCAAAACCAACCCAGCACACTACTTTCCACTAGAATAAAACAGTAAATATTTAAGGCATGCAGGACGTGATAAAGGAAGGAAGAAAACATTGTCCAGAATAAAGAGAAAATACACTCTCAGATATGTAGTGCAATGTGTCTTAATAAATTATTATTAGCATGTTAATCTTAGTGGTTGTGAGGAGTCTAATTATGTTATCTTACTTCTTTGTGTTTAGTTCTTCATGGCCTTGATCTGGAAAGTGAGCATTGCGTCTTTGAGAATCTCAATGGAACTGTGAACCTCATACCACTGAATGGAGCGCAGTGTTCTGTGAATGGTATTCAGATTACAGAACCCACACACCTCAACCAAGGTATTACCTAGCTTAATGTCATTTTTCAGGCACAGCCTCTTCGCTTCTTCCTGGCAACCGCACTGAAAAATATTTATGTGTATATAAAGGGGTTACTGTTTAATTAGTTTTAATTTCATGTCTTCTCAACTACAATCCAAAACCACCAGGAAAACCCCATGGTGTTTTTATTGTCAAAGAATTGCCATGTGGTGAAAAGACAATTCTTTATTAATTTCAACCACTTCTGTATTGGTTTGAAAGACAGGTGTCTGCCTAGGGTGGGAACCTCCCTTGGAATGGAGAATATGACTCCCTTCTCTCGGAATTATTATAAACTGAAATTAAGGGGCTTTCAGGCAAAGATATGGGAAAGAGAATAACAATTCTTTACCATGTAGGGATAACAAGGCAAACGAACAACAACACCGGCAGCAACAACAAACAAAACTGGAAACCCAGTGACAGCCTTCTTGGCTGCAGGTGGTTTCCCCTTCGGTGCAGTTCCACTCACAGCCGGCAGGGGCGCTGGTGGCTCCTAGCTGGGCAGGGTGGGTGTGATGATTCCCCTGCGCCTGCAGGGGGCGCTGTGTCACGAATTCAGTTGTGTCTCTCTCACATGGTGATGGCGGGCAGGCTGGATGGCAAAAATGGGCTGCAGCAGGAACCTCAGAGAAGGGACTGGAATGGCAGGGTGGGCTCACCTGGGGTGGCAAGCAAGAGGTAGCAGAAACTCTGCAGCTGTAGCAGGGGTCACAGGGTGTCCCGGCAGGCAGAGGGTGTGGGTTAGAGTGCAGTGAAAAAGCCCAGGGCAGCGGCAGAAAGCAGCGGAGCTGGGCAGTGGCAGCTGAGCTCCTCCGCAGCAGCTGCCGCACACAGCCAGGGACATGTGCCCTCTGGGAGGGGGTTGGGGTCCCAGTCTTTTCCCCTGAGGCACCCAAACAGATGGCAAGGGTCCTTTTCCAGTGAGGCAGGGTGCCAGTAAGATCCCAGTTCAATGGCTGCTCTCATGAGCAAAGGCTCAGCCATGGCAGGAGAAATAGGGCAGGGCTGGGCTCTGGCAGCTGCAGCGAATTCCCCCCACAAGCAGCAGCTCTACCGTTCTCCTCTGAAACCAAGAGCTAGGAGATGTGCCCAGCCCCCTTTTCCCCAGCCCAGTTCTCCTGGTATCTCTGCCCTTCCAAGAGAAACCCTCAGATAAGAGAAGTGCAGCCAGGTGCCCTCTTCCCCTGAGCTGTGGCCACTTCTTTAGTCTCTCTTAAGTACCAGTCGTTATTGTTTCTTAACAACAAAATGGGAGAAAATTCCCTAAGAGAAAGAAATCAAAAAAAGAAAAAAGCCTGAACACAAACAACTTCAATAATCTTGGTTATGGTTTGATAGTTACCCTTTGATTCTGTTCATTTTTACACAAAGCAAACTCCATGCCAGATTGCTGTAATGTTAAGATAAAGAGTGTAGATCTCTACAGGACTAAAATAATGTCAGAGGCACCCCTGTCCCTCTCCCCAAGTTTCAGCTTGTTCCTACTTAATACTATCGCCAAATGCTTTTGTACAGCAGGAGATTGAGCTGGAGAATCTGTTTGCTTTAGTTTTAGGAAATGACAAGAAGGGAGAGGCTAAGCCTTAGGGAGGAAGTTGAGAGAATTACAATTTTAATATAAAAGCTTTAAAATCTGGAAATTAAAAAGCACCCAGGACAGCTGGGAACAAAGATATATGGTGTTGGCCTGGAAAGGACTGAGTGCCAAGTGAGCTGGTGAGTGCTGCAGCAGAGCTTCATGATGTTTTATCTTCCAGGAGCACCTAGAATATCTTCCCATTTAGCAAGGAGCTGAAAAAGACCTGTTTAGGAGTGAGGCTGTGACACAGCTCAGCTGCTGAAAAACCATCTCACTTTACTCTGAGAGCTTCTTTTCAGGGAAGTAAACTTAGCCTAACAAAGGAAGAATGCAGTGTTAAAGAAGGGGAGTCTTGCATCCTTTCTGAAATCCATCAAATGCTTCTAAAGGCTGCCTGCAGAAATCGAGGAGTTTTGGTGTAGAGAGGTGACATTGGCATTTTTTGTTAGAGTGCCTATTTCTTCATGCAAAATGAGAGGCATATGTGCTTGTTTCTATTGCAGATAGGGGTGGAAAAGAAAAAAGCCCAGCCCCTTTGGTCTTAGGTTTGAGTAAATCTCATGCATAAATTATTAACAACATTGACATTAATAGCAAATAACACTGTAAACAATAAAAATTGAGTTGTGATGAATCATCTTTATTTTATCCTGCTGCATTTTGAAAGCAGAAAATGTTCAGTGTGCCTCAGAAGAAAGTAGGAGTTTGGATGCTATATCCCTCTTTCAGATGCATATTGATGAGTGGGAAAGACTCCACTACTAGAATAAGTAGTAAAGTAGGTATGTTTATTCCAGCACTGGGATGCATGGGGGATAATTCCTCCAAAGTCATGCGTGCCGATAGCTGCATTCAGCTTGGTATATATAGGGTTATAAGTTCCATATTCATTGAGTTTCCCAATACACCTATACATATTCATCGCCTAGCCCCTCCTAGCCTCGCTTTGTATTACAATGAGCCCAGAAGTAATTTACATCCACGTTGCGCTTGCGCAGTGTTGTCTGGTGGTCATGGGCAGAGGTCTCTGAGATGAAATAAGAGTCTTCCTCAGATGAAGTAAGGAGTCTTCCTCATCCTGAACTTTTCACCTTCCCTCCCTGCGCATGCTCTTTAAGCCCCTGAGCTAAGTCCAAAGTTCAAGACTGGTTTGAGTTAGTTGTAGGTTAAAAACAGGATCTTTGGTCAAGATTCCTTCCCTTTATCAATAATCTCATATCTTCTCATCCTGCTTTGGTGGGCACAATAAGTGTTGGGCAAGTGGTATGCATTGCTTCTAACAAATGAATTCTTAGTAACCTCTAATGAATTCTTTAACCTCTGCTTACCCATCCCCCTGATTCAATATTACAACTTGATTTTTGTGCTTCTTAAAGTGGAAACATGACTTTTTTCCCTCACAAAATTTTTTAGACACAAATTTGCAACTCAAAGGAGAAAGGGTTGTCTAGGGTTGCTAAATTGTAAAAAACAGCTGCATAAGCTGACCTTTCGTGTGTGCAAGGAGACTGAGTCTGAGAGGAAGGTAGCAACTGTGACATTAGGTGTGCACAACTGATGAAATCAGTAGTTTAAGGACTCATGTGCAATCCATTTATCCCAGCTGTGTTAGCATTTAGTCTCACAGCATGAAGAGCCAGTGTCCTTAAATACCTGCTTTTAGGTAACACTGATTAACTGCTGATACATTTAAATGTTTCCGTTCATCATTAATAGCTGTTCATTTGACAATGTGTTAAAATTTTAGACCATCATGGAGTTTAAAAAAAATAAGAGGCATGGTAATTAATTGCCACTTCCTTCTATGGATTTCTTCCATCATTTGCAAATTCTGTCTAATGTGGTGTTTTTGTTAATGTAACTGAATTAACAATATTTTTTTACTCATAAGAACATATGGAAGGATTTCTAAAGGTAACTGAGTTATATTCACAATTAAAGTTTGTCATTTACCTTAAATATATCCTCACCTTAGAACAAGTTTTTGGGGTTTTGGGCCAAACGGTCAACCTTAATGTACTTAAAACAGAAACCTAGGAGTTATTCAAATGACCCATCATTTAGGATGAACTCTCATGTGCTTCCTGTTAAGTTTCTCTCTCCTGTCTTCCTTGAAATTTATGAAGTTAGGGACACACATCTATAACTATTAATTCTGAAAATTTAATTAGTTTATTTAAGTTGCTTCCACCTAGTGAAGTGGCCACAAATGTTTAGAATTAATTATTTTTATCTTCACTTGAAAGTGACTGAAGGAATTTCATAGAGATTTATGAAATCTATTTTTGAGATTAGACTGAGGTAAACTGCAAATGTGATCCGAAATTGAGCTGTTGTGTAGACAGCAAGAAGTGCCTGTAGTGCTTTTTGCCATTTATTTGCTAAGACTGGATAACCTAATTTGAGTTGATATTCCTAATGTTGGGAAAATTAATCCATGAACACCAGCGGTTTATGTCCAAAAAGGAGACAGAGGAGTCCTGTTACTGTATTCAAATAAAGGCAGAGGCCATGAGGCATTCTCCAGGGGTCTCTCAAATTGTTAGAGGACGCAGCCCCCTTTTTATCCTAATTTCCCGACTTCATTTACCTCTCTTTCCCCATTGACTGAGGTACTTGAGAGGTACAGACTTCCTGAAATGCTTAATACAGACCCCCTTCTAATGTATACCTCCCCCCGCCTTTTTCTTTTCCTATGGAATTTATGGTTCTTTCCATTGCTTCTTTATCTCTCAGTATCTATCTTTACCTATCAGCAAACCCACAGTTTGTTTGTAAAGACAAATCTCTCTCATTCCTTTCAATCCCTCCTCTTTTAGTTTCTCAATAATTGTCTTTACAAATTTTAGTTATCATTGACTTACTTTTCTGTTCTTGGGTCTTTTTTTTGTTTTGTTTTGCATTTTGTTTTGCAGTTACTTGCAGTGACATCATATTCTGTCCCTTTTGTAGCCATTTCTGGATCAGTAGGCATGGCTACTGCCTGCATCCCCTTGATCACATGTTGAATAAGTTGCACTAAGCAAGGGATCATGCATGGTTGTTCCGGTTTGGCCAAATTTAGAAATATATACTCTGAGAGAAGGCACAACCACCCCTCCCCCCACCAGGTTCGGGAAAAAATAAATTTTCCTCAAAGGAAAGTGAAAGAGATAAAAACTATTTATTTAACAAACACACAGGAAAATGATAATAATGCTAAATAATACAATCTCTCGCTGTGGAGGAAAAACCTGGGAAAGTTTAAGTGTCAGAGTCCTCCCTTTGGTCTCCTTGGATCTGGGGCTTGGCCCAGGGCCAGGCCCTTTGTGCCCAGTGGAAAGTCCTTCTGATGTGCTCTGATGTCGAAGCAATCAAGCAGTCCAGTAGAAAAGGGAGAAAATCTGAAATTCCAGGGAAGGAAAAATTCAACTCTCAGTCTCTCTTTGGAGAAAAAGCAGCTGAACCACTGGCCAAAAAAAAACCTGTCCTTGGGAAACCAGCAAGCCAGGTCCTTCTTCCCTCCCCTGCCACAGCTGGGAAAACCAATTGCTATCTGTGTGTGACCTTGAACAAGCTGCAAACTGCTTTAATGAAGTTTTGCTCAGTTTTTCCTTCCCCCTCTCAGGCTCAGTTTAGAGGCATAGAAAGGCACAGAAATTAATTTCTGGGCATAGGCAGCGATATGGGATACATATCATAAAGTCACCCCAAGACAATGGTAAAAAGATTAGGGTTCCTGTGATGCCTTTTCTTGGTCTTAAAATCAAGAGTCATACACGGTTAGAAGGGGAAAAGGGATTTTACCTTGGTATTTATTTTAAGGATCATATGCATTGAAATGCACCCCGCAAAAAATGCCCCCCCCAAAAGATGGGGTATAACATTATAGGTTTTACTAATTAGCATATCTATCAAAGATTCCCCAATGAGAGGCTCAAGTGAGCCCCCCTCCCCAAGGAGCCTTCCCCCTGGATGGTTCTATCTTAGTTTACAGAATGTGTTCTGGAGAGGACCTTGGGGTCTGGGGCACACTGATCCCTAGCTAGGAAGCTTCTAAAATGTTTAGTCTCTTAGCTTGACAAACAAGTCCAAGAATGTAGAGAAAAAGCACTAAGAATACAGAAGTTGTAAAAAACGTATAACGGGTATAAAAGAAAAGGCAAAAAATCTTCATGGCATCATATACAGCACATAAGAGGAAAAAAAAGCATTTGTTTAACCCATAGTCCACCAGGTAACCACAAAAACGTGTCTCGTTCCCATCCTTTCCATGTTTGGACCAGTACATGATCTAACCTTCTTATTAATTTTGTTATTTGTTTTACCACTTTTCCATTGTCATCTATTTGCAAACAGCAGTTTGAGTCATTTAATTTTCCACACACTCCCCCTTCTTCTGCTAATAGATAAACGCAAAGATAAAGTCCAGTCACAAACACTTTTTCCCACGTATACACTTCCTGTTCTCTTTAGACAATAAATGCCTCTTTCAGAAGAATGAAGTCACCATGGACTTTCTTCTTCACCCCAAAATCCCGTTCTGTTATGGACCTCACTCAGGGTGCTGATTCACCATTTAGGCTCAACTGGGCTGGCCACCCATGACCAGTCTTCAGAGCCTCCTGGCCCTCCACAGACCCAACAATTGCTAAGGTTAAAGGTTTTTGCTACTTCTTGTCCTAAGATTAAAAAATTATTCTCCCACCTCTGGCCCAAACCTAACTGACAATATAAAGGTAAGATTATTAAGAGAAATGTTCTAATGGTGTAATCTCCTAACCTGATTTTTCACTGTCACATTGTCTCTGAATCGTGCCAAAACTGGGCCAGGAGAGTCTTCAGAGACAGAGTCAGAGAAGTGGGTATTTGCTTTATTCAGCACGCTGGGTGTGTGGGGATCGCTC